>NC_060892.1:18381489-18686489 GCF_014805685.1 Silurus meridionalis
TGTTTTCTACAATCAAAACTTCTCAGAACTGTGCTAGATCTATAAATAAATTCCTCTAAAAAAATCTGCAAATGTCCTAAAGTTACACTTGTCTCAGTTCCATCCAGAAAGTGACCTATAGTTCACATCGAATGGTAATTAATGGAAGAAGGCCGGACTTTCCAGTAATGAAGAAAGGAGTAAAAAGAGGTAGACCACTTTTCATTCAGAATACTGCATTGGATTTTACTGATGTATATTTACAGTAGCAGTCAAACTCTTTTGTTCAGTGTTAACCAATTAACATTTGCTATCTCATCCATAAAGTTTCATTTTATAAGGCCCCAAGTGACAGACACAAATAGCATGTTTTCCATGCTATTAAAATAGGGCATTTGTGAGTTGTTTATATGAATATATGCATTCTGCATGTAATAGCTGACCGGTATTAATTAATTGCTAATTTGTATTACTATAAAATGTAAAAATGTAAAATATTACAGCTTAGTAAACATGTATTTATTTCATCAATGTACAAGTTTTCTTGAATGATTCTCCTGATCTTCTGTCCTGTCCTTGTGTTCCCAAGACGCACATGCTGGTGTCATCAGGTCCTCTTTTACATCCATCAAGACCGCAGCAGTGCTGGTCCACTGGCATCATTATCATAAACATCTGTCACTGAAATGAGAAAATTGAAGATATTGAATATGGAACATGAGCGAAGCATTACGTGTAGCGTTCTCACAGCTAAAGCACAGAGATTGGATGCATACATAAAGTTTAACCGAATAAAAACATAATGCATCGCATTAAAAAGACTGTAAATACCTGTCATGTTCTCAATGTCATCATATATTTCATTTTCCCTGAAATTGAAAAAAAAAAATTTGTTTAACACCACTGGTTTAGAATTATTACACAGTGAACAATGTCAATTATTGCAGTAATAATTATAATATTGATAATAAAATGAAACCTACTCATGTAGGAGGTAATGTCTGGGAACATATCCATCTAAAAACAGTTAAAAAAAAAGAAGCACTGTGGTAAATCTACACTATATGGAGTAATAACCAGAGATGGGAAGTAATGAAGTGCAAATACTTACTGCATTTAAGTAGATTTTTTTGGTATCAGTACTTCACTATTTATTTTTCGGACATTTTTTGACTTTCATTCATTCAATTTTTTCACACAAATATCTGTACTTTCTTCTTCTTTCATTTTCAAACCAGGCTCGTTACTTTAGTTTTAATCTATTTGGTGACATGATAAAAAATATTTCCCTAGCATTATTCACCATTTTCAGCTCATCCACCTATTTCTTGTCATTGTCAGGCTTTTCAACCAGCCACTGTTGTATAATCTCATGGCACCACAGATGTAGGCTAGCCTATGAAGATAACAACGAGCAGGGAAAAAGGCAACAGGAAGTTTGGGGTTAACGTGGATGAGACAGAGGAAGTCAGAAATGTAAACATGACTGAGAACAGAGACTTTCCTGATCACCTGATCATCATGATCTTTTCTCTGTTTGTGTTCTATATGGTGGATGTGCGGCCTGGACACATTCATTAGATAACAAGATTTGAAATTCTTTTGTATTAATATATTAATATGATGTGAGGTTTAGTTACCAGCATGACACTAAAACAGGTAGTAGTAATGGCTACTTTTTACTTACATACATGTCAGAGCCCAAAATTCTATACCTCAACTTGAGTGAACTCTTATCTACTACTTTTACCAGAGTCTTTTAGAACATGAGTATCTGCACTTCTACTTCTACTTGAGTGTACTTTTGCCATCTCTGGTAGAATATGTGTGTTAATTATAAAAGCCATAATGTTATTATAGTAGTACAGTGTTTCCCACAAGAGGGCGCACAACACGTACATTTGCCTTGTTCGTTCCGACAGAGTACTTTCTTCTCATTAGTCTCCTGAATGACTTCGAGAATCTCTCCTCTGACGACACTCAGGTCCTTCCCACTGGCCTTCTTAATGTTGGCATTTGGATCCACCATCATGCAGACAAGAACTTTGATGGGACCTTCATACTGTCAATGCCAAACACACCACATGACCATGTGTTAACAAATTGATCTGTTCAGGGTCATGGAGGAAAACAACAGATTTAATGGTGAACCACAGGAAAAAAAAAGTGCCTTACCTTAAACTTTTTTCTGAACTCCTTTTCCTCCTTCTCTGGCTTCTTGCTTTTTTTAGGGACTTGGCTAAAAATTCAGGAGGAACCATTATAAACAAATCCAAACATCAGTGCATCAAATTCCTTGTTTTACTTTCTAAATAATGTTAAATAAATATATATATATATATATATATATATATATATATATATATATATATATATATATTTTTTTTTTCATTTTATAAAGTCTGTTATTTTCATTGCACTAGAGATTTTACATAGATAACAACATCAACACAGGAAACAAAGGGTCTTTTTCTGACCCATGGCCATAAAGTTAGTTATTAACAAGTAGGGAGAAAAGATATTCAGCTATAATTTAACCAGGATATGGGCAGCACACGGATAGATCGCAGGTAGTGTTTATTAGTGTTTCTTCACTGCATCATGTAATCAGAGAAATGGTTGCTGTTGTTCACACATGCGGTTCTAGGCCCGAAGGGTGACAGATGTGATAGAAGCACAGGAAAATAGGTTAATTGATGATGTGAAGATAGTTTCCCTTATTGTGCATACCAAATCTCCGGCGGGGGCAGGGGGAAGTCATCTGGTATGACATGATCAACATCATCATATACCTCTGAGAAAGGAGAATAAATAACTGTTATAACACAAACTGTTTAAATGAAACAAGCTGAATATACAGGAAACACTAAATCACTTACCACTGCTCACATTTAGGCTGCTGAAAAAAAAAAAAAACACATAATACACATTAATCTCTGCTGTTTTATTAACCTTCTTTTTTAACTTCATGGTCAGGACAAGCATAAAAAAAAAAATATATCGTGCTTGAACCTGCTGAGTGTGTCTCCGCCGACATCGTCGTACACGTCCTCGTCCTCGTGGACAGGAGGAGGAAGGGGAGGAGGGGCTGAACTGCGAGCCTTTCGCTTTATTTCTTCATAATCTACATCTACACATATGTTACTGACATACCCATCTGCAAAAAAATAAGCAATAAATAACGTTCATTATAATCCTTTTGAATTTCTTTACAATTTATTTGTAGCTGTATATGAAACTGGTTAGCATGTTACAGACATTTCATTATAGTGTGCATTTAGGACGTAGCACTTATTTTTAACACTGCTGAAATGTGCAACTGAAATAAAACTTACATTCCCCGTTCATGTTTCGAGCCAGCCATCTTCCCTCTGGGTTGTTCTTCACACGCACGATGTCTACACTCTCTCCCTGACGCACACGCAGATCGTTCTTCCCACCTTGCCAGTCCTCCCTCACCCGCGCTGTGTGGAGCACCTCCACTTCTCCTGTCAGCTACAGTCAAGTTCAAAACCAGACACATGAAGGTGAAGAACACATGTTGAATGGTTTTTTTTAATTCTACACCTATTTGGCAGGTAAATAAATAATGAATCGGTATACCTAATAAACCGGCAAATCAGATTACATCATGAAATTATGGGAAGTAAAATTCACATCTATTGTTCAGTACCTAATAATTGTATAATTTCATGTAGAACATTTCAGCATGAGAAGAGTTAGGGATTCTTCTGAGACACAAATATCATCATATTATATACATCATATATATTAATATACTAAAATCATACATCTTACATTTTCTTTATATCTTTATATATATATATATATATATATATATATATATATATATATATATATATATATATATATATATTTTAACAAATAATACTTTTTCACATCGACTCACTTTGAATTTTTTCCGGTACTCGTTTTCTTTTTTCAGCCTCTCTTTCTGCTCTCGCTTTTCCAATTCTTGTTGTCGTTTGTGCTCTTTTTGTTTCTTCTTGCCTGAGAAATCTCTTCTCTGTGTAATTTCCTCCTGCCTGCAATTCAGCACAAGAGATCACACGAAACAAGCTGTTTAAATCTGAGACTTAAAATCTGCTGCTAACAAAATATTGTATTATATAATATACAGGATATTATATGACATTTGAACTAAGTTTATAAATACATAACAGAGACTTACTCTTCGATATGTTCATAAATTTCACTGGTATCACTATCCTAAAAAACGAGGAATGAACATGAAATATATAATGCAGATATACTTATATTATTATAATATTATATATTATTATATTATTATTACTAGATATTATTAATGCATATTTAAAATCAGGATTAATGAGATGCAACTGTGTCCATTACAGTGTTTTAAAAAAATTGTTAATGAATAAAAAATACTAAATTATTTATTATGATCAATTCACATCAGTTCATGCCCACACACACACACCTCATCAGCCTGAGATGAGAAACTGCTTGTCCACGATTCTGTAAAATCACAAAACGTATACACATTTAGGATTTTATATTTGAAAGTGTCTATTGCAGTGCTATTGCACAATATTTGCCAACACACTATTCATTTCGAATCCAATTTATTAAATGCCAAAAAGCAAAAAAAAAAAAAAAAAAAAATCTTGAAGTTTTAAATAAAAAAACAAAAAAACAAATAACATGTCTGTAAGAGTAATCATTTCTGAGAAATGATTGCGTGAGATTGTACCGCTGGAAGAAGGTTTTGGAGGAGGAGGTGGAGGTGGGGGCAAGTCGATGTCATCGTACGTGTCCTGTTCAGGCTCTATGCTTCTAAATCACCAAAATGACAAAGAAATAATACTTTAACATTAAAATAACGTGAGGCATTGTTTGACAATGGTCCTTTTTTTTATAAATTCTAATATTTCAATAAATTTTTTTTTATTTTTTATTTGGACAATTCTCAGGAAATCCCAGCCTGCTATCAGGAAATTTGCAGCGCAGCACTTATTGTTTTACACCCACACATTCGTACGCTGTTGTGAAACTAAAATGCACGTATTTAATCGCCACTGATGATTTCCTTTACAAATTGCGACAAATTGAAACATGTGGGCAACAAGGTCACTCGCAATCTGCTTCCTGGTGGAGGTACGGTTATGTTAATCATCAAGCAATAATCTGTATATGACATTATGCTTGAGTATTTCGATTAAATACTATTATTATTATTATAAAAACACAGCTAAAATTCCTCATTTTGCTAAATCAATTTCATTTAACATCACATATAGAAGTGCACTAACCTCTGTGTAATGGGTTGTGTTGCAGACATGAAAGTTGACTTTGGCGGTCGTGGTGGGCCTGTGGACAAAAAAAAAAACCAAAAAAAAAAAACACGTGCATGAGAGAAGCTGTAAAACAAGCTCTCTAATCGATTGTCGATATATCGATTTCTCCCAAAATATATAAAACATTTTATGCAAAAAGTCAGAAGTCACACAGATTCAAAGCTACTGCACCAATTTATTGTTCATATATAACTACACAGAAGCTCCTTATTAATTATAAGAAGTATAAATTCACCCTTTGTTGACTGGTTTACTCTAGTGTTTCCTGGAATATTCTCCTAAAAATCGTCGAATATGTTACAATACAGTGCAGTACAGTATATTGTAACACAAAAAGCAATATTCGGTGTTGGAAAAGAGTTCAGTAGAAAATGTGTATTATCGTGTGTTTTGCTGCAAATCTTCCACCATATCTAATGTTACAGTCAAAAAGGTCTTAAGTAAACTCTCCTTTCACCTTTAAGATGACCACCGGTAATTAGCTGCTGAACCTAATTAGTCAAAAACACTGAATATTTAAGTGCGTTATATATTTAGCTGATCTCTTCTATTGAAGCAGGTGACATTCTGTATTGTCTCGAATTGTAAGATTGTGTGCAAACTAATGGAGTCTATACTAAAGGGCACACTGTTATAAAAGAAAAATAGGATACACCAAAAAAAAAAAAACCCTCTCAGTTTAATGTCCGTAATTGACTTTTCAGTTATTCGTTATTTATTTATTCGTCACTCAAGCTGCTGTCAATAATACATTTCCAATGACAATTGTTGGATTCTGTTAGAAACAATGCAAAAGACTCCACTTGTTTTTGTACAAATTGTCATGACAGTTATGAGTACAAGTGAGCTATTAAGATAGAAAGTGTTACCAATCAGTGTTACTAGCATTGCTTAGTGATGGGAATACTAGCTATTTTAAACTAGTAAACTCTGTCACCACATTAAGAAACAAAATCGGCTTTCTAAGAAGAGAAAAAGCCACTGCCAGTTTGATATCCCCCAAAGCAGCCAGACTGACTGGTCTTCCCTCTGATCAACATTAAACAGAATATATTGTACATTTGTTTTACTGTGAAAATAGCAAATACATTTCATGAAAAATATCCTTTTGAATAAAATAACATTATATGTTGTATCGCAATTATTCTAAAATCTAAATAAATCTTAAATTAGCCAGATGTCAGATGCATACATTTGACAAATGAAAAATAAAAAACACGGGGTGTTTTAACATAATATTATATATTATATAATAATCCTCAAACACCTGTGCTGCTTTACAGGTTGTGGGAACTGTATTGAAAAACAATACTTTCTAAAAAAATATTCCCTCTAGGGCTAAAACAATTCCTCAAGTAATTCGAATACAAATTATTTGCCTCGATGCATCATTTAGTCCATTTAACTACACATGGAGCACCGTGTTTCCCCACGGACCATTATTACTGACACACTCTGGGGTCTCAGTTATAAACATGGAAAAGTGGAAACTTTCCACGCAAAGGTTGTGCATGCTATCTGTTTACTTAAAGGCTTTTTATTTTATTTATTTATTTTTTATCACAACCTTTATCACAACCTTTGCGTGGAATGTGGCGTATGCAATTTTTCAGCCTCGTTTTGTGGCGGAACGGAACAAAAACAGTGAAGCGGCGAGAAGAAGATTCAGGCCAAAGAAACACCATACAGAGTGTTTACCTTTTTTTTTTTTAGAATAATTTGAAGTTGATTTTGATATTTTTATTTATGATTTTTTTTTATATATTTGTATTTGCATTTTGATGTAATATGGTAATTAAATGCAGTAAATGGGTTTAGTTTTCACCAATAGCAATTTCACAAATAAAAATGTAAATTTTTCTAAAAAGGAAACAGATTACTTGCTTTATTTTCTCTTGTATATTTAGTTTTGCTCTTTAATGAAGAAAACGTACTTCTTATCTGAGTACTCGATTAATTAATGGACTAATCAGTAAAATACTCGATTACTAAAATAATCAATAGCTGCAGCCCTAATTGCTTCTATTAGATTTTTAATGATTGTGTAGTGCATAAGTTTATAAACGGACCCAAACCATGTCAACAAAACAACCCACCAAAACACAGACATGCTATAACAGACCCTGTGTCACCTGTCAGTGTTTTAGAAAAAAAAAAAAATACCGAAAAAATATAGTTTTTATCATTTTATTGTCATAAATGAAACTAGCACTAATCTAGTTGTTACATGCAGAAATGTGGTAAAAGTCCAAAAGAAGACCTTTAAAGTCAAATCAAATGTTCTTACCTTCAAGTGTTTTAGTATCAAGCGGGACTGTGGATTGAATGACTAGACCCTTGGCACAAAAACGATCCAGGCTGACATATGGGGGTCGTTTGGGCTTTGTAGGCCGTTGCCCAGCATTGGGAAGTGGTTTCCTCAGAGGAATCACCTCTGACATGCTCCTTTGGCTTGGCAGTATTGATCTGGAAAATGACTGTGGCTTCTTCTCAAGGTGTTGCAGCATCCTGTTCTGGAGAAGCTCCCCAGTCATTTTTACTCTCGCCGCATTCTCAAAGTCATTCACAGGCACTACAGGATCCTCTTTAGGTATTCGGTGAGATGGTGGGGGTTTGGGAAACACTCCTTGAGGAATCGGATTAAATCTCTTGGGAGATTCAGTGCTGGGGTTTCCTGGAAGCACTGGCTTCGGTGCCGGCTTGAGTCGGGGCAGTCCGTTGTCCAACGGCGCTGGGAATTGTCCAGCAATGTGAGGTCTGGCATAAGCTCCACCACTAGAGATGGGCCTATCTGCCTGAGCATGAAACTTGGCCCTCAGGGCCTTGACGTCTACATTGTCCCCCTAATACAAAAGGAAAAATGAATGAAAAGCTAAATTATAATAACATATAATAACTAACACGAAACCACTGGGTCATAATGTACTAAGAACTTTGTAAAAATATTTAACCCTGAGCAGCCTTCAAGGCTGGAACCATGTTGCAAACTAACAATCACAATCTGTCAGTGAAATTACTGGGAGATTTTTGCTCTTTGTGTGGCAGTGATAGAATTACTGATTAACTACTAATTAAAGGTTGTGAGTTCAATAGTTTCAACGCACACCACAAGTTATTCTGCAAGGGAGAGGAATAAATCATTCAACTCCTTCACTAGTGTCTATGCAATGCAAATTCTAATTTAAGTGTATCAGAATGAGATTTTCTCTAAAATAAATCTAAATTATTAACTTGTTCACAGAATTGCTTCAAATTAAAAATTGTAATAAAACTGATGTTTTCAGTCCCTCAGTGTACAAACTCTCCTTTTGACTCTCTTTGAGCTTCGCTCATTTCGATTTCGCAAATGTTCTGCAACTAAAATGAGTCAAATTAGTTAGTGTTGGTGGACAGCAATTTTTGTAGGTCATGCCAATTTCAATTGGATTTCAGTCTGTGCTTGGACTTGGACCACTTCTAAACACAAACCACCTTTTTTTCCCCCGAATAATTCTATTATACTTTTTACCCTGTGCTTGAGGGTCATCATTGTTCTGATGGAACATATATTTTTATTCTAAATGCAGATGTCTGGTTTACTGGAACAGAGTCTCCACAATAACTTGCTTATCCAGTATTTTACTTCATTCATTTAATCCTGTGATGGCAACAAGCTGCCCAGTTCCTCCTTCTGAACAGCAACTCAGAACATACTTGACCATACAGTATGATGTTATCTGGGTGTTGGTCTGTATATGGTTTGTACTCACCAGACCACAAAATAATTTCCCAATAGCTCTCAGATTTTCTAATAGACCTTTTCAGTAGTGCCTTCCTTCTGGTCATTCTCACATAGACAGTGAAGACAGTGGTGAAGTTCATATATTTCAATGGTATATCGTTGTAGATGGACTCCTTGACACATCTTTATCTATTGCCCAAGCACTGAGTTTAGACTGCAGAGTTTGGGTTGTGCCATATATGTTTTAAAATATAAGTGGATTTCACAGTGTTTCTTAGAACTTGAAAAGGTTTAACACTTTGCCAGTGTTTCTATAATGTTCTTCAACTTAAAAAACTGTATCCTGATCTCTCTGATTTGATTTGCCATTGTAGCAAAAATGCCTCCCAGTTTTATCATCACAGTGTTTAACACATTTCTCAAAAAAGAAACCTACTTATCCTTATTATGATGGTTAAAAAGAAAATGGTTGAACACCTATGCACTAATTTGGATTATTTCTTTAATTTAATGATTACGTAAACATTTACATGTATTAAATAAATGTCAAATGCAATATAGCAAAAGAAGAAATCATCACAGGGGATGAAACTTTCTAGAGGCACTATTTCTAAATGTGATATAGAAAGTGTCTTTGACTTTCACTACCTTTTCAACAGCAAACTGTATGATTCTGCGTAGACATGATCATACCAGTCTGAGAGTGGGGATAAGGCAGTGTTAAGAGAAACAGATTAAACATTATTTGAAACTAGATGAAGTGTTTCACCCTTGTAGACTCTACATCATTGTGTGCACTGCACCGTAGTCTAAATTGTTATTGTGTAGCTTGATAGTAGGTTCTAAAACTGTACATGCAAAGCTTTATGCTTAACATGGTGGTTCTAGGTTTTCTATTCCTGGATTAACATGTGAGCAGGTGGTTAAAATGCACCAGAACCCAGAATCGCTGTACTCTGCAATGAAACTGTTTATTAGTTTACTTGGTTAATTACTTTTTACTTATTACCAAATCTTGATAGCACATCTTGTGTTTTACTGTTTTAGAAAATTACACACACATATAAGGTATTGTAAATTAGTTGGTTTGCTACAGGGAAGTTCCAGGAACAGGATTAGGAACCAAAACCTGGAAACCATGGCACAGTGTTTCACTTGTAACTACAAGTCATTCATTGCGGTTAGTTATAAATATTACAATCTTTAATATAATCACATTCCCTAAACATAAATGAAACAATTTCAGCCAAAAAAATTTAATAAAATCTCTAAGTCTCTCTTATTTCAGGAGAATCTACCCTTGAATCATGGAGTGTGGTCGATGACTGTTTTCCTTTCCCCAAATTCGATACAAAGAAATCAGAAAGACGTAGGGACTTTTCCTGACAACCATATACAATAAACGAAACCAAACATTCGAGTTTTAAGTTGGAGATTTCTTTTCTGGCTGTCAAATGTCAAAAATGTTTGTACTCTTTCACAGCCTGGTGTTGATAAAGAAGGTGAAAGTGGGTTTAGAACAATAGCGAGACACAGGAAGTTCCTACAACCACACACCTTTACAACTACAGTAGTGCACGCATCTTTCTGCAACATTCGCCATAGAAGTGGGAGTCAGAGTTAAACCAATCAGCAGCATGCCTTGCTACAGAGACTCTTTGTAAGAAAAAGAAACAAAGGAAATGGTAAAAGCCTTTTTTCCTGCATTACAATGCCTTTTAAAACACATCCTTATGCCAGACATTCAAAGTATAATTTACGCACTGTATGTTGAGTAGAAACGCACACAGTTGTACTCAAAAGATTCAGATCAAAATAGGTGGATTTTTATATCCTATGTTGCCAAATATATATATATATATATATATATATATATATATATATAGAGAGAGAGAGAGAGAGAGAGAGAGAGAGAGAGAGAGAGATCTCTAACGCTAGTTGCCATCACACATTTGTTTCGCATTCTTATTTTAAGAATTTTACATATAATAAAAGAATGTTTGCATATAATGGATATTTGACTGTTCTGCAGGGTTACATGATGTCCTTTAAAACAGGAAGCAATTTATAAGATAATGTCTCCTGCTTCATTTTGGTAAAAGAAAACTATGGTCAGTTTGGTTTCGAACGTTATTTTTTTAATACGATATCTTCCGTTCGCTCCTGCACGCCCCAACTTTGAATATCCACAAACCCTTTCGATCTTCACAGAACGCCAGTGAACCGAGAATTCAGGATTTACAATAAACTCAACTCAAAGGTGTACACCTTTGTCTGCGCTTGTGATTTTCATCGTTGGATATTAAGTCCTAGGCTCCTTTATTTTTATTTTTTTTACCGTATTCCTCAGGTTTTTTATTGAATAATTTCGTGTTTGAAAGCATTCTGAACCTTTTTTTACAAATGGTAATGTTTCTGTTACGTCCACCTCTGTATTAAACACAGCCTTAACATATTCAGTTATATTTTTCTTTCCCACAGTGACTAAAAATCAGTTTGAATACAGAAGTAAACGAACACTGAATGACACAATGACAGACAGAACTATAATACAAATCCAGCTGCTTTGACTTCCTAGTATATTTTTTTATGAAATAGAGGAATTGGTACTTGTATCAGTTGGCAATGGTATACTGACTTTAAATCATTGAAATACTCTTATTTTAAGTAAAAATACATATAACACTTTTAAGTTAACAAACAGTTAAAAAACATTTATCAAAAAGGAAAGCCAAACATATTGTATATTGGCTTATATGTTTCTATGGTCTAATTTTTTTTTTACATTGTCTCTAAACAGGACCTTATAATATTCCTGTAGACGATACAACAACAACAACAACAACAACAACAATAATAATAATAATAATAATAATTATTATTATTATTATTATTATTATATTTATAATACTCATCATCATCATCATCATCATAAAACATACAATTATCGAAACTAATTATTTTCTTCTTACCATGTTTTGTCAGTGTGGAGTTTTATTTCCGTAGAGACTCCATGACATTTCTTGTTTCGACCTGAGCTAAACTTCACCTACTGCAGGTCAGAGACTTGGTTCAGACTAAAAAAGTGCCTTTATGAGTTTCCTTTTTTCTCCCCTTTAACTCAGGAAAATGACAGGAAGCCGTGAAACGAACCCGACATCAGGATATTAATATCAAGCA
Source organism: Silurus meridionalis (assembly GCF_014805685.1). Lineage (NCBI taxonomy): Eukaryota > Metazoa > Chordata > Actinopteri > Siluriformes > Siluridae > Silurus > Silurus meridionalis. The sequence continues at coordinate 18,393,709 of NC_060892.1, forward strand.
GGAAGGAAAAATAGAAACAAATGCTGAAATAAAGCTGGTTTGGAACAGCGCGTTGAGCTCTCATGCAGATGAGAAAAGCTCTGCGGTTTAGCTAGCCTCAATAAGCTGAAGTGAGTCACACACACACACACACACACACACACGCACGGAGAGACGCGTGTGTGTGTGTTTCTGTCTACAATGATGACCCTACTTAAATAATGAGAAAAATGAGAATATGTTGCTCATAGTAAAGAAACGCAGAGAATGTGTGGATTCTTATCAGTCACTCATGTCAGCATGCTGAGCCCATTTTTTTTTTTGAGTTGTACTCAAACTGTCAGATTCCCTTGTCATTACACAACCATGAGACATCCATGAAATCAATTCATAAGCAGCTTTTTCTTTTATTTTCTGTTTTGTATAGACACTTTCATTAATATAATTCCTGAAAAAAGTCTAAAAGTGAAATCTCTAGCTCTAATCCTAGTTGCCGTCACACATTTGCATTCTTATTTCAGGTTTGTTAGAAGTAATTAACAAATGTTGGAATATAATGGACATTTGACTGTTCTGCAGGGTCACATGATGTGGGCTTTAAAACAGGAAGCGATTTTGGTACCAGGATAATGTACCCTGCTTCATTTTGGTGAACCTACTAGATAGGAAAACTTTACAGTATTATGGTCACTTTGGTTTCGGACCGTAATAATGATTTGATACGGTATCTTCAGTTCGCTCCTGCACACCCCGACTTTGTATATCTACAAACCCTTTCAGTCTCCACAGAATGCTAGTGAACCGAGAATTCAGGATTTAGAATTCCCTTGTCATTACACAACCATGAGACATCCATGAAATCAATTCACAAACAGCATTTTCTTTTATGTTTTTCCTTTTGTATACACCCTAAAAGTGAAATCTCAGCTTGGTGTGACTGCTCAAACTGGTCAAACATCATATCTGACTGATAAGGTAGTTTCCAGCTTCTTTCAAGCATACTGTACCTGAGATGTCCTAATCACCTCATATTTCTTCGAAATAGCTCAGAGAAATACTCCGAACATTTGGTTTCACTGAGGGTTGAACCCTGAACCTTCAACATATAAAGCGCACGTGATGACCACCACACGATGGAACCGGTTAATACATGATAATAATAAGATGATAATTAATAATATTGCATTAGGTTGTGACAATCCATGGATTATTTTCTTTCTAGCACTACCAGCAGGTAATGATGGTCTACCAGCTTTTCACCCTTCATTTACTCAGCAGGAATCTGTTGTTTTATCGGCTCTGGAAAGAAATTGGAAACCTATATATCAATATAAATCTAATCAATCAATACATGAGTCCATCAGTACTCTCGAGCAAAGACAAGACTGGCTTCAGATGGCCTGCACTTTCAAATTCCCTTTACATGACAGCAGAAGCAGAAGGATTGTGCAGGTTTTGGTCTCCCTCTGCCATACAAAAAGTGAATTACACTACCTTTAATATAGTTAAGAAGGAAAAACATGCAGATGATCCTCATGATTAGAACCAGGGGGTATATTACATATAAATAATATACATAAAATTATGTAATTCATTAGTATTAGTTATTTTACTAGTTATTTACAGACTATAAAGAGACTATTATAAGATATTATGATAAAACCATCACACTCCATTATATTTGCCTTAGACAGTATATGTGCCTTACTATATTGCAGACTGTAAAAATAATGACACACTGGCAGAGGATAAACACTTCAGTGAAGCTTCCTGAATACATGCACAGGATGTGACAGGACAGTTTTATTACCCAAACTCCCCCAATCTCTGCTCTTGTGTATCTTACTGTCTAAGCATCAAGGTCACAAGCCATTTTCCCAGCAGCTCCTATAAGATAATCTCCACAGCTCCTCTCATATCAGCTGTAATATTGGGCCTTAAATAATAAAAGGAAAAAAACTGAGCTTTCTAAAAACGATTTTCCTCTTTCTATTTCCCTGCTGAAAAACAATTCAAAAGCAGCCCATATTATTAGTGGATCCCAACATTTTCATGTTCAAAATTGCATTCTCATGGCTGTTGTCTATCGAAGGAAAAAAAAAAAGCAACAAATACTGTGTTAATTAACAGAAAATAACCAGAAAATCTATAATGTAAAAACTAAAGCATCTGATGGAAAGCAAAAATCCTATTTACATTATGGTAATGTCCATTATGTGATGAACAATAAAATAAAATCTTGTTGTTTTAATGGATTTTAATAAATGTAAAAACTAAAGCAAAACTGGAAAGGCATAGAAATGTGTAGAATAATAACCAGTAAATGAATATTTAGTGTAAATCATTACACTTATTTGGGAACATAGATGTTCTTACACTGTTACGGCGTTAACATGAGGATCCCATTTTAGTGATGAAATCAAACAATTAAAAGTCAAATTATAATAGCTATTATAGAAGATATAGAAAATAAATATTCATTACAGATGGACAATAATAAAAGTACAATATTCTTTCTTGATGACAATACACTTTTCCCTTCCACTGTCATTTGAATACTTTATTGAGAGTGTGTGTGTTTGTGTATTTTACATGTGTATTATATCACATAACTCCCTTCAATGGAACTAGGGGCCAAAACCTGTTCCAGCACGACAGTGCACCTGTACACAAAGCAAGCTCCAAGAAGATATGGTTTACCAAAGTTTGATTAGAAGAACTCAAGGGTCCTGCACCGATCCTGACCTCAAATCTACTGAACACATTTGGGATGAACTGAAATGCTCACTGCACCCCAGTCCCCCTCACATCACATCAGTGTCTGATCTCATTAATGCTCTTAAATCTCAAAGTCCACACAGCCATGTTTCAACCTCTAGTGAAGAGCCTTCTGTGAAAATTGTTGGTTATAATGCGTCCATTTTTAATGCTCAATGTTTGTAGAATGATCTTTCAGGACAGATAGGGGGTATAATGGTCAGGTGTCCACAAACTTTTGCCATAAAATATGTCCTTTTCATTAGACATAATTATAACAATACATATGACTTATGTATTTTATTTATGTCTAACAAAGTCTCTCTCTATGTTGCCAGGTCTGTATGACAAAATCAGCCTACATGGAGATCTAACAAAAGTCTACAAACATCAACCCTGTGGCCAATAAAAGGGAACTTGATGGTTCACAAGAGAATGTGGATTAAACTCCAAAACCACAATGACCATTTTTATGTGTAGTTATAATAATAATAATAATAATAATAATAAATAATAAAAAACATTTAAAACACCAGTTCCAATGTTTTATAATCTTCCACGAGATTTTGCCAACAGTTACCATTTTCCAATGTAAAAATCCAAACCCTTATACTTTTGGCAGTTAATTGTTACATTTAATCATGTAGAATATCCTTTAGTAGCTCCTGTTATCATTTATACCACTTATAAACCGGCCTTTCCCCTTCTTTCTCTCCTAAAATCATTAAAACACAAACATTCAGTACATTAACGTTAATAAAAAAAAACACTGCACAAATTATAACATATTACAACAAACACATCTGAATTTCAGCAAACCAAGAGACCAACGAGATTAGCAGAAAATGTTTGATTTTACTATAATGCATTATTGCACCCGTTAATTCGTTATATATTTAAATAAAAACCCTTATTACAATCTCAATATTCTTTAACATGCACAGCTCCTTTAAGATACAAAGCACCTGCAACAAAAGTAAAAAAATATAAGGACTCAAAAAAGACAAATGAATAATCTTGTTCTCTCACAACCTTTAATTCATTCATTCATACTAAGCGGTTTCCAAAGAACAATCGATTCCCACAATCAGACGTGTTTTATGAAGCGTTCGATCATCAGTTGCACAGACCTTTAAAACGGCTAAAATCTTGCGGCTTCGAATTCAGTTTGGACTGCGTTAAAAAATAATTACAAAAACCTCTATACTTGCATACAAAAAGAAAAATCACATTGACATGTTACTCTTAAGCTGCAGAGAGGAATTTACATGCTTTTTATTAAAACTGTGTCTAACTTCCCGGCAGTCAGACATTTATTACTATTTTCTTTTTTTCTTTTCTTTAAGTCAATGGATCCTTTTTCACATGATGATAAAAAATATACATCTGCAAAACACGAGCGGAGGAATTCTGAAAGCTTTAGGGAGAAGAGACAATACAAAGAAACACTGAATAACTGTGCAAACATCAACAAAATTCTAGCTGCAAATGAAACATTCTGGCAAAATGAACAAGCTGGTAGACTCTAGTTTATGCTTCACACCTTGCATTTCAAGGCTATAGTATTGACAAAAACAGTAGATAGCAGACTGAGGCAAGCGATTGATCAAAACAGTAGATTTTGCCAGCAGTTTTTGGAAAAAACAAAACAAAAAACAAATACAACATACGTATTTCCCTACCCAATGAATGTTCTATATGCTACTATATGAATTTAAACAAAATCCATTTCAAATGTAAAGCAACTGACTTTACGAAATCATGTCGGAGCGGAAAACATTCATCGACGTATTCATCGACGCCTTAATCAATAACGTCTTTAGAATGGCTCGTGTTGATCAACTGAAAAACATTCCTCATGGTTTGAGCATGCGAAGAAACCCAAAACAAACCCTTGATGCTCAGAACAAGTTGATCGGGTCACTTGTGGATCAGACCCAATGACGTATAATTTGCACTTTCCTAAAAAAAGTACTGACTGATATCAAACTGAGAGGATTGTAAAATTGCATTGCAGCATTCTACCAAACAAGTGCACCTATGCAACTTAATTTCAACCAGCATTACATTACAAAGTTCACCCACCTTAAAAAAAAAATAACTCACCCACTTGATTCTGAATAATAAACACAAATAAACCTAATTACTATGGGTCCGTATAATGATAAGAACTGGCACGCGAAAACACTGATGACCGAAAAAGTACCGACTAGAACAAGAGCGTGGCCTTCAACAGGCGATACACATAAAAAATAAAAAAAACCATGATATGCATCACTCGGAAACTTCTACAAAAATTAAATACGTGAAAATATTTACAAGTAGAAGCAATTCTTTCACGATTTTGTCTTTAATGGACAATGAGAACGCGTGTCGTCCCAGTGTCAAGCAGTTCCGATGCCCGAGACCTTCTCTTGTTTTAAACGATAATGACTGCAACCGTAACACCTTGAATTTATACACAGTAATATAATAGTGAACATTATTATTTTTAGCCTATAAATGAATTCCACCTAAGGCTAAAGGTCTGATTTGCACCCTCAATTACTGAGAACTTATGTAAACTACTGAAAAAAATAACCCAAAACGAGTGAAATAAATAGGAGTGTCTGGCACAGAAAAAGCGAGTTCCACATGACATACAGTGTCCTGTTGAGGTTTAACAGTTTTTCCGTTAGACGACGTATTGGTTGGAGGCATAGTTCGTTGTGTAGGCCTGCCGGCTGTACTGAAAGTGGTCGCTGTGCATGTTGGTCCGGCTGTACTGATATTCCGAGCCTTGTTTTGAGGGCACTGAGCCATTAGACTGGGGCTTGTCGAATGAAATCATATCCTGTGAAGAGACCGGCAGCAATTTCTTCTTCGCCTCTTGGTTCGCGTCGTATTTCGCCTGCCGAAATAACAGAAAGAAAAATATAATTGAGATCATCCCTTACAGAGCGGAGAAACCCGAGGAATCATTTACTTCCTACAGGTAACAAAATCTTATTCTATTGGACCTGAAAATATTTTTTTGCAGCATATGGAAAAACTTTAAGGTTTAAAAGGTAAAGGAAATAAAAGTAGAACAGTGCCTTTCATAAGTATTAACCTCCCTCCCATTAATATACATCAGCAACCTAAAAGTTATTATTTACAACATACTACATGTTCACCCTGGTACACATTTGCTTAGCTGCACTATGTCATGTTTTTGCTCATTGTTTTCATATTGAAATATCTGTACATTGGTTGCTGGGTATTCAGACATCCTGCAATTTGGAAAACTGCAAAAAAAACCCCAACAACTTAAGAGTTAATTCCTGTCCAACGTGCTGCTATTAGATGTCACCTTATTTGAATAGAGTGAAACAGGAAGCAACTCAAGTTCCACATGACCTCAATATAAATACACCTGTTCACACGAATGCCCGGAGATAACGTTAGATAACGAACTTAAACAAACAGAGTCTTGAAGTAACTTTTCAAACACGTTCAGGACAAAGTATTAAAAAGGTATTGAATATCATTCGATCATAAGGACCGCCACAAAAAAACAAATGTGGCACTACTATGACACTGCTCAAAGGTCATCAATAATCAGAAAAAAGTGGGTCAAGGGAAACTACAGAAGAGTGGTGAAGAGTCTTGTAGGTCAAATGGAAGATGTAGCCACAGGAAAACCCTTTGCCAAGACACAGCACAAAGAGACACCCAGCAAATATGTGGAAAATATTGCTCTGGTCTAATGAGATAAATATTTTAATGGAATTAAGTGCTTGGTGAGAAACCCAGAATTACTCATCACTCTGAAGCATGGTGGTGGCGGCACCATGTTGTGGAAATGTGGAACTGTGAAACTAGTCGGGGTTGAGGGTAAAACAGATAAAGACTAATACATTCTGTCTTCATGGGTTCAAACCCCAGCACTTCCAATATGCCAATGTTGGGCCCTCAAGACTCATAACCATCTCTGCTCTAGTAGACCATGTGCTCTGAGCCCAGGTTTCTAACACCTGGGATATGCAAAAGGAGGAAATAAACCTGCTCTGTGAAACCTGCAAGACAAAGGCTTTGTTTTGTCTTTTTCTGGAGCTGAGGCTCATCTTTCAACAGGACAATGACCAGAAGCTTCCTGACTTGGAAAGTACGAAACGGTATAAATTCCACTGACGTCTATTTCCATTCCAAGTTGTAACAATACAGAATTTCAAACCACTGTTAATGTAGGAAAGCCTGAGAATTTTACCTTGTTGTACAGGAAGACACCCAGGATGGCAGTCATCATCCCCATGATGTTGGACAGGCTAACAGGGTTTCTCAGTAATAGTAAGGATATACTGATCACCATGATCCTCTTCGTAGCGTTAGCAACCGCGTAGCTGAGAGGACTGACTATGTTTAAAACGCTAAACGCAATCATGTTCTGTGCAAAGTTGCAGAAGCCACTGATAATGAGCAGCACCAACGTTTCAGTCCAGCTGGAAACCTCTGACTGTGAATAAAAATTAAAAAAGAGAGAAAGAGATGGAGAAAGAGCAGGAATTAGTTGGAATAACACCAAATATAGTGATAATATAAACATTGTATTGTGTATCAAATATTATTGTATATTATATTGTAATATTTTTCTTCCCTCGGTGCATGTTGATGGTTTGTCTATTTTAAAGGAGCAGGTCTACATTGGGGCTGTTTTGAGTTTTTTGTTTTCCCCCTGACCAAAGTTCACTGCTATTATGAAAATGACGATAGTAACAATAATATTTATACCACAAGACTTCGGAATCCTCTAATCTAATTGGTCAGAACAGATTTTCTACAACAGCAGCTCTAATATAGTCTTGGTACCCTTTAAGACCTAAAGTGGTCTTAAGTGGTATAGCAGCTACACAATACTAGATCACAAGGCCCTACAGAGAGTTCAACAATCTGCCATCAGGCAGGTGATACTGGAGTATTCATTCCAGAACCTTCAGGCTGAAGAATAGTTTTTACCCTCAGGCTCTCAGAATAAACAAACTGTAGTACAGTCTCACTGCAAACCACAACTGCCAACTGACTCTTATACATTTCAGAAATATTTGCACTGTTGAACTAACTGGGACTGCACAATTCTTCATTCTCACAACTCTTAATACGTCTGCACTCAATACTATTGCACCTTACTTGCACACTACGTATCTTTGCATATTTTTTGCACGCCATTTTTATAAAATAAAAATACCTGACATTTTATATATATAAGTATTTGGTCACCAGACCTTTCCTGCTATATGTGTTTTTTTTCTAAACTGTTACCACAAATCTGGAAGCACTTAATTGTACAGGACGTCTTTAGATGTGCTATAATAAAATGTTGCATTTACTTGAGTTTGGAAACCCAAAGCTGTTCCAGCATGGCGATGCCCCTGTGCACAAAGTTCTCTCCATTAAGACCTGGTTTACATGCTTTGGAGAAGAAGATCTTGAGTGGCCTGCTATAGAGCTCGGATCTCATCCATATGGACTGAACCTCTGGAATAATTGGAACTGACTGGACCCCAGGCCTCCTCACCTCACCTACATCAGTACCTGCCTTTCATAATACCCTTGTGGCTGATGAACACAAATATCCATAAGCACACTCCAAAATCTAGTGGAACAGCTTCCCAGAAGAGTGAAGGGAATTATAAGAGCAAATTGGGACCAAATGTGGAATGCAATGCCCAAGAATCAAATACCATACTTATGATCAGGTGACCCAATACTTTCAGCAATATAGTGTCTATACACATACTTTTGCACACACTTGTAAATAATTATAACTTTCTTATGCCTCATTATTACTTCTTTTTCCTTTTTTCGTTTTTTTTTAATATCGTGTTTGATGTTTAATATTGTATTTAGCGCTGCATTGACACAAATGTGAATTGATGGTGCCTTGTACAAGTCTTGAAACAAATGTATTTAAGGAGAATGAAACCCATTAAATAATTTTGGGGGGAAATTCCTTGACTGTTACAGGAAACTCTTATTGGGTAACTTAGGGGTCAGTCAACAACTGTTTTTAATGCGCGAATCATGATAGAGATCAAATGTCACAAGCAGCTCTATAACCTCCTTTACTTACAAAGTCTCCATCAACCAGAAAAGAAGACAGGTCAACTAAAATCCACGTGGGCAGCATGAACAAAACTGCATTGAAGCCAAGAGTGTTGAGCAGATGCAGGTGGTGGATCCTTGTGTCACGCAAAACCTAAGACATGCACACAAACACAGATTTATACAGCACAGACTGTGGAGCAACTTTCAATCAAGATCGTAACTGACAGGTACATCATACATATTCACTAGCATACATTATTCCTGGCATGATAACGGCGATTGCTTGTGTACTTAAATAAATCATGCGTCGTGTATTTATTCATAGCGCTACATAAACCGAATGCACTTCAAACAGTTAATCATGCATTGCGAGACAAGTGCAGAAAAAAAAGACAAACAAATCTATGTGAACAAACTGGAACTGACACTGACTGATAATCCAGGCTTTCTGAAAGGGAAAAAAACAAACACGAGTACCTTTTTGGAGAATATGTTTTGTAAAGAGAAGCAAAGCGTTGCTGCCAGAGCACTGATTAACCCCGACAGATCGAATGACAGCTCAGTCACTGTAGCCAACAGGACGCCACTTATGATGGGAATGAGGGAGACATAGACCTGCGGGAAAAAGAAGACCAACAGGGCGTAAACTTGCGAAGACAACGAGGAAACAATGCACAACGTATAGACACGGTACAAAAGCGAACATGTGGTACAGGTTTACACTTCACCCAAACTGTGCTTTAACCACCATCGCTCAGATTCGAAGGAAATTCCGACGAACGACATGTAAAGCGACTGTCGAAAACGCTTTAAATATCGATTATATATATTTTTCAAATCTTGCCTTTGTGGTTTGCTTCTCCTTCATGATGATCCGTGACAACAGCACGACCCATATAGGCATAGTGGCTTTCACTGTGGAAGGAACAGATACAGAAGCAGAACTCAAAGCGCGATCTGATCCACATCACCAACAGCCTTAAAATAAATCACCTGTCAATCAAATACTGATTTTTATTCATTTGTTATTGTTTCTTGCTGCTTTCAGAAGTCTGGAAATACAAACCTTCAGCTTCTTCAACATGTGTAATATGGGATTTAATTTTTAAACCCCTTCCTACACGTGAGGTGGTGTATAGCGTTGAAAACAAGCGAAATATTATGACGGATCTTTATTAAATTATTAAAAAAGGATCAGACCCCGACTTCTGAACTACGTAGCAGAACCGGAAATCAGGACTTTTTTTTTCTCCATGTTTAGCTCGTACGCGCTGGTTTGTGTCCTGACAGCTGTTTATCTCCAAACATACTACTAATAATAATAAAATTAATAATAATAATAATAATAAAACCCCATGCCTGATAGAGGAGTTACAGTGAAAGGGGGTGGACTCCTGGATTTAATGAACAAACAGTTACCAGCCTCCAGTTGACGTCACGATTGCTTCATGCTAACTAACTTAGCCAGCAGACTCCACATCAGACTCCATATAAATATCAGTATCAATATAAATATGGAGGTAAAAGGGTGAAAATGAAGCGGATACTTTACCCGTGTGCGCGTAGGACACGGGCACCTTCCATATGCTGAAGTGAGCCGACACGGAGGCGAAATATTTGCCGAACGCCAGAGGAAGAATGTACCAGCGGTAGTAGGTGGCCGGTAATTCAGACTTCGGGACGCCCCAGGCGCGCAGCAGCGGCGGCAGAAACAGCACGATGGAGAAGATGTGGAAAAGCGAGACGGTGACCGGATACGGGAATTTGTTCAGGATGATTTTGTTGATGACGTTGCCGCCGGAGCTCACCGTGTACCAGGATGTACACAGCAGCACGATCCGCACCGCCTCCCTCGCAGGCGGACGCTCCACTGCCGCCATCTTTCTCCCCGAGTGTCGCGCCGCGGATCCTGTTCACTGCCGAGAGAAGAGCTTCATACGTGGAGCTCCAACCTCGTAGCGCAGGGAGGAGGAGGGAGAGAACGAGTGGGAGGGGTGGAGAGAGAGGGAGGGAGAGAGTGAGTGAGAGAGAGAAAAGAGAAGTGGATGGTAAGATGGTTAAATAGATAGATAGATAGATAGATAGATAGACAGATAGATAGATAGACAGACAGACAGATAGATAGACAGACAGATAGATAGATAGATAGATAGATAGATAGATAGATAGATAGATAGTCAGTCAGTCAGTCAGTCAGTCAGACAGATACAGGGGCGTAGACATGTCCCCGGCACTTTTTATAAAAAGTAAATTCGTCCCCCTCACTTTTTAGTGGAGTGTGTGTTTACGACATGTTGAGGTTTGAATGGAGCAATGTAAACAAATGCAGAGTGATTTAAAATCCAAAGAGACAAGATAGTCTATACATGACGTTCACGTATCCATGGCAATCAGTCACTCGCTTGTCACGTCATCATCACGCGCAACAGTACTGTAGCTCGAGTCGCATCCGCGGTCCCGCGCGCGATCCAACATTCGGTTGCGATGATCTCAAAGCGGCAAAAAAACGCTTCACTCCTTTTTTACAAAAAAGTCACGCAGTGTAAGTTGCATATGGCATCCGAATTGTGTTGCACAATGTTTTCCTTAAATTCTTTTATTACGTCTTTTGTTTTAACAAGTGAGTTATCAAAACCCTTCCAATAAGAATAAAGATAATGTTAAAATGAGATTTTACAGCATGTTTAACTCTGCTAATTCTACATAATATCTAGTATGTGTCACGGTATGTACACAGAGAGACGAGGACACGAATAGTAACATTAAAGATGTGATTTAAATAATGAGGAGCAGGTAAATCACACATACATACAACGTAGTAAAGACGATAACCGACACTGAGTGGAGACAGTGGTGATGAGTATAAATAGAGTCCGGGTGAACAGACAGGTGAAGAGGGGAAACAAACATGGTGGATGACGGGGTGCAAAGGATGATGGGTAATGTAGTCCGGTGAATGAGGGTGGATTACAGGGGAAACGTTACAGTATGCTGATAGGAACTATCTTTATTTTATGGGCTGCTCTTTCATTATTGCACTAATTTTACGTTTTGGCAGTTTTAAGTAGCTTTTTGTATTGAGATATATATTAGCTTTAACACTGCGTAAAAAGCTACTACTTTTAAACAAACCAGCCAGGAAGCTTAAAAGAAGTGACACTAAATGTTTATTTCATCTGATTGTATAATTGATGTTGGGTCTTGACATGTTTGTCAGTTGAGTTCAATACATATTTTCTTTCAATAGTTTGTTTTGAATTACTTGTTTTATTCCTGAAACATGGACTGTAGAAGAGAACAAAAAGAAGTATTATTTGAATGTGCAAGTATCCATTACTGTGTGCCGTGTACTGTGCATACACAAACTACAATTTTAAATATGTAAAAAAATATACTCTTAGTACCATTATAAGTAAATGATTGTACTTTATACTTAAAAAGGTACACATTACTACCTTATAGTACCAATGTGTACCTTAATGTACAACTATACATTTTTGGGGTAAATAAGGTACAGAGATGTCCTTTTAAGGGTCCTGTCCCAGTGGCAAGCTTTTGTATTTCTTTCTTTCTTTCTTTCTGTTTTATAATAATATATAATCATAAAGCATATAAAGCAAAACAATTATGATTAAAAATAAAACCTGTCAATTACGCAAGGGTCAACTGAAAAGAAAAAAAAAAAAAAACAGGTAACACTAGACATTTCGTCCCCCCCACTTTTGAAATAATGGCTACGCCCCTGGTCAGACAGACAGACAGACAGATAGACAGATAGATAGATAGATAGATAGATAGATAGATAGATAGATAGATAGATAGATAGATAGATAGATAGACAGACAGATAGATAGATAGATAGACAGACAGACAGATAGATAGACAGACAGACAGATAGATGGATAGATAGATGGATGGATGTTCTACCAAGACATTGGATTGCTCATATACTAAACCTGATCATGCCTCTTTGTAGAACTTAGACCAGAAAAACATCTGTTTTAAATATTTAGTTGTATTTCTCAGTTTTGTCTTTTATTTCTTAATTTTTTTTCTTTTATTTCTCAGTTTTGTCTTTTATTTCTTTTTTTTTTTTCTTTTATTTCTCAGTTTTGTCTTTTATTTCTTTTTTTTATTTTATTTCTCAGTTGTGTCTTTTATTTCTTTATTTTTTTCTTTTATTTCTCAGTTTTGTCTGGATCAGGTCTCCTGTCACTCAGAGAAACTGGTGTTTGCACAGGGAATTAGAACTAAACTGTACAGTCTGCTTTTATGGCTCTCACATCCTCATTTTACACAAATCTAGCAGGATGTGAAATAGACAGGAGATTTTTTATTCCTTTGTAGCTTTCATATTACCACAAATTCTTCAGCGTTGTGTTGTACTGTACAATACATACACTGTACTATAATAAAGAACAGACTATCCACCTAAAACTGTGCTTCATGTGTGGATTGAATCTTGAGGCCAATATTTATCTATTGCAAACCATTTTCTATCTTATTAACAATTTCATCTTAGATTAGGATTCGAATGTAATAAAATGCACACGTTTTTATTAGGATAAGTAAAAATGCATTATGAAATTAAAAGGTGCATAAAAAAGAAATCCTTCCCATTGGAAAGTTAAAAGTGTGTAAAAAACTGGAATTGTAACTGGAAAAGAAATTGGGAACCTGAAACAGCGTGTACTGGCTATATTTCCTGCTAGACCACTTCCAAGGTATGAAGTGAAACAAGTTTTGTACGGATTTCGAAGAAACTGGATAATGGGCGTATAAAACTTACCTGTAATTCATTGTTTGAAATGTCAAACCACAATCGGTAACAATGCTGAGTAAAGACAAACAGCACCTGAAGATCTCCAGAGATTGACACACATGAATGTTGGTTTTTGACATTCTCAATGGTTTTCCCCCCCCCACATTACAGCCTGCTTATGTAATGTTTTTTTTTTTGTCACAATGCATATAATCACATATACAGTATGTTGCTATACGCCATTTTTCCCTTTGTATTGTAGAAAAACAGACAACAAAATGTTATATAGGGATATAAAATATTATAAAGAAGTTATTACAAACATCTGGACTAGGCATCAAGACCAAGTGAGATTCAGAGAAAACTTTATTTATAGAAACGTTTAGTCAATGCAAACATATGGCAGGATATTAAGTTTACTTCCGTCTCCGTACATGTCTAAAGATATGCATTCCGTCCAGCCGTACCACTGGCCTATATTGTCATAGCAGCCGTTAACCCCAGGCCAGTGATTATTGTTTATTTTATAGACGTCCTCTGTTGTGATGTCTCGGTCTATCCCTGGCAAACCAGTCTCCAAAACCTCTGTCACCTGGATGTAGGTTTTGTTGGTTTCTTTTGCGTTGTTTTCCTCACATTTCAATGACTCGCTCATAAAAAACTGCGCGCTCGGGACTTGACTTCCGGACGTTTTTAACAAATTGTTCTGGAGGTTCAGGTAATGTTTGACGATTTCGTTTTGCGACATATCTTTCCAGTTCATCTTGTGCAAAGGGCTGGGAGAAGCTGTAGAGGGGCTCTGCTTCACTGGCTCATTTACATCCAGCGCTGGATTGGGTTGCTCCTCGCTCGGAGTCACTGCTGAAGGTCTAATTTGTTGCGTGTGCGGATCGAAGGTCAATTTACGATTTTTTACTTGCGCAGGTTTAGACACGTCATCTGATGACCGTCCTTTCACGTTGCTGGTGTTGTCTCTCAACTGAGGCTTCCTCCTCTTGCCATCCGTGGGTCTGAGGTCTTTTTCGTTTTCCGTATTGGTAACCTCGCTGAGTAAACCTGGCTGAAGCCGTGCCAGCCCTTTGGACTTGTTTTGCAGGTTATTTGTTTGTTCATGTGTCCTCTCACTGTTTAGGAGTGATCCATTCTCTGGATTTGACAAATCTTTTGAATGGTGATGTGCAGGAAGAGAATCAGGGTCAGTGGGAGGAAACGATGTCGGCTGCTTGCTCGGCACTAATTGCTTAACAGATCTAGGACTTTGTTTGGTGTATTGACAGCGGGCTTTGCGCTTCACTTTCTCTACAGCAGTTATGTCCCTTTGTCCTGGCTGTTGTAATACTGATGCTCTGAGGATCGTAGATCCAGTGGGATCCTGAGAACTAAAGTGACGCACAGAACCTGTGCTTATTTGAAGATCTTCTGGACCACCACTGGCTGATAAAAGTGCAGATCTTCTGGTGCCCTTTGAGGTTGGTAAGTTCTTTTCTACTTTTTGCTTCTTTGTGTGTTTTACAGGGTTGAACTTTTCAGTGCTTGAAGTGTGAACACTATGTATAACAGACTTTGAGTCATTAACCGTTAAAGTCTGAGGAGGAACAGATTGAGACTGGTTGGATCTCACAACAGAGTTTAAAGTGCTTGAAAGTTCCATAGGCAGGATTTCAGGTTGTTGTGGGTCGATGAGTTTCTGCCAGTTGCGCAGAAGCTTCTTTGCACGCTTCGCCAGATCCTCATCTCTGGTCTTCTTCCTCAAGTCATTTATCAACTTCCCTAGCCTGGTTTCCTATAAAAAAACTAAATTACATCAGCTCAATTTCTCCAAAACCAATAATGTAAGGAGTAAAACACAATAGAGGTGATCTGTTATAGAAAATGTAATGAATGACACTGCGTAGGAATGTGCCCAGTTACCACCGTAAAGTATTATTCATGTATGACAACCAATAAAATTATTTATTAAAAAACACTCTGTTTCTTTACTATTTATACTTCTGTTTATGCTTAATGCTGTGGATTGTCCAAAAGACAAGTTATTTCAAATATATATATCAACGTTAAATACATGATAACGTGTTAGACCAAACGCATTATTATACACCAGTGGTTTGAATTTTTTTAATCAAGATTACAATAATGCTTTAGATTTTAAAACAATAATAAAAATCCAACAGAACTGAAATAATTACAAATACTTCATTCACAACCCATACTGATAGATAATTGACAGGTAATTTTTGTTCATTTACTTGAGACTTGTCATGTAGTTCTGCAATACACAAGAGAAAAGACAATTATGGCATTCCAGATCTATTCCCCCTTTGCTGTTATAGCAACCTCCACTCTTCTCAGAAGAACTTTCATCAGATTATAGATCATGGCTAGGATGATTTGTGGTGTACAGGTGCATCTAAACCTAACCACTTCTTACCTCAAGTGCTTCCTTGGTGATGGGGTACATCTCTAGGGTGGAGATCACATCTACTACAGCAGTCAAATTGTTGATCTGTTAAAGAACACCATTGGATTAATGTTTATATATATAAAATTGTGCATATATATGTGCATGTGTGTGTGTGTATGTATGTATATTAGGGGTGTCACGGTACACGTATTTGTACCGAAATATTTCGGTACAGGGATTTCGGTTTGGTACACATGTGCACCGAATGCAATCATTTTTACGTGCCAGAACATCGGAGTTAAAATCCGAGATCCCTCAGGAACGTATTAAGCGGCGGGCTGCAATTTTGTTTAGTCTCCGCCTCTGCCATTATTATTATTATTAAACTTAAAACCATACACAACAATGCCAGCGGTATAAAAACAAAACTAGAGTTTGTGCAGTGTCAATGTGGCTACTCACTCACTCTACTACTCACTAACCAGGAAGTGACTAGCGGCTAACGCTAGTGCTATGGATTCTTTATCATTGTATGTCCAGCTTCAAGAATTTCTCTTGAAAGGAGAAAATCCTGACAATGAATGAAGGATGGAGGCAACAAAGACATTTCAACAAAGTATCCTGAAATAAGTAAAACAGTTAAGTAGACATTTAAATGTAAAAGACACACACACACACACACACACACACACACACACACACACACACACACCTGTATTAACCAAATGTCTAACAAATTTCTTTCTTTCTTTCGGCTTCTCTCATTAGGGGTCGCCACAGCGGATCCTCCGCATGTTTGATTTGGCACATGTTTTTACGCTGGATGCCCTTCCTAACGCAACCCTCACCATTTATCCGGGCTTGGGACCGGCACTAAGAGTGGCTGGGGTTAGTCTCCTGACTGGGGATCGAACCCGGGCCGCAGCGGTGAGACCACTAGACCACGAGGGAACAAATGAAAAAGATTAAATTTACCTTTTTTTTTTTATTTAAATGAATTTAATTTGTGCCAATGTAATCAAAACAATAAAATTTTATTTATTATATTTAATTTTTTTATAAAATATTATTCCAAGCAGGTATTTTATTTAACTATATATCAACATGAAAATGGAAACTGTTGATGTTCACAAATGTTATTAATAATAAACTAAGTTGATAAAATTTTATAAATGTACAATTTAGACAGTATTTAATGCAGCCATAAAGCTGCTTGTGCCTAATATATTATTTGTATTTATTAATACGCCTGTTTGCTTTTGCTTGATTTGGATTTTCTTGTTTGATATGTTCTCTTTTCAAGTTCTGAAAATAAGGTCCTTCCGATATCTATGTACTGTAGTTGAGAAGGTCTGTGACTTCATGTCACAGTGGCTGAAATCACATGTGTTTTTTTTTCTTTTCAGATTTGTACTATCTAGCTATGCTTCACAACCCCCATGAGGCTCCCTAAACCCCACTATGAAAGATCTAGAACAATACAGTCAAGAAATCTTGTTATATTTAACACTATTCGTATGCAAAAGTTAAAAGAAAAAAATACATTTTTATTAAATAGTGCTCCTTACTTCAGCTGGGACACAATCTAATTTGAACCTAAAGTTTTCTGTGCTTTTGATGATTTATTGGATGATTAATGAGTCTTGGGAAATATGGCTTCAGACATGAAAACCTATGCGACCTCGTCCTATTTAAATGAGACATGCACCTGCTAGTAATCATCAAAAAACCAGTTTCAAGTTTCTGTTAAAAAAAAAATGCAAATGTATACGTTCCAGTAACCACGTTATATGTGGGTCAGTTTCATAAAATCTAATCATGGATCTAACCAGGCAACATCTGCATTACATTACCAGCTTCCAATGTGCTGATTATCATTACATCTTCATTCTATACACAATTTAGTGATTTTTTTTTAAGGCTTTTTTTTTTACCACACTGTGTTGTACAGTTTAAGTATGTCTGTAGTGTCCTTAATAATAAAAAATAAATCTTTTACTGCACTTGAACTCTAAAATCCTGAAGATTTTCAATACAAATGAAATTCATTTATTTTGCTGCTCAAAGCTATAAACAGCTGTGTGACACAAGGCAGTTCTGTACTGCACTGAAAATTGTTCTGTACTGAAGGGTTCCATGCAGTTTATTCCAAAGAAAGGCCTACAAGGTTTAAATCCAACTCTCCCACACACAGGTGGATTTTATACCACCTTCCCAGATCACCAAGGCCCACAGATCCCCCCCATAGAACCCCTAAGACCCTTGATCCCATTCTGTAGCACCACAGCCCATGGACCCCTCTCGATGGATCCCTAAGATCCACATACCCCACCTTGGATCCCCAAGAACCACAGACTCCACCTTAGATCCCCAAGAACCACAGACTCCACCGTGGAACCTCACGGACCCCACATGGACCATTAAGGTCCAATGACCCCCACAGACACGAATCCCACCGGACCTGTTGGTTGTGGACCACTGCTCTAGAGCCCACAAAGCTGAGTCTAACCCGGAAGTGCTAGTCGGGATGTTGAACCTGATCAGAGGCCGGACAGGGTCCAAAGATATCTTATCGTATTTAATAAAAACGGAAGAGAACACTAATATATAAATATATAAAAGAAAGGCAGCAGTAAACAGTGCACTGAGGAAAGGGTTTGTATTCGTTACTCACGTTGCTGTGAGCGTCAGTTGCCTGAAGCAGTCGGTCTCTGATTTGCTGAGCGGTTACGGTTGCCGTTGGCGACGCCGTTGTCATGGTCATGCAGTCAGACTGGGCAGCGCGCGGCTCCGGAACTGTGTACAATCTACTGATCTACTGATCTTCTGATCTACTAATCTACTGATCTACTGCTGAAATGACACAGTACATCATTACAGCTCAGTCTACCCGAATGTCAGCAATGAATTAAAAGAAAACTTGCGTAACTTAACAAAAGAACACATGTCACATCTCTCTCTCTCTCTCTTTCTAGTACACCAATAGCGATAAACCCAGCTCGCGATGGCTGATGGGAAAACTTACCCCCTCCTCGCCCTCCCCTTGTAGCTCTCACAGGCTGACTTCCAAACGGCTGTTCATTGACCGCGAAGTGCACTAGGAAAATCCTCGTGTACTGTATAACTCCTCCCCCTGAAGTGCACTTACACAAAGTGTACATCTGTATTTAGGATTCAGCCCAAGAGATGCTCTAGAAATAGACCGTGTCCCTCAGATACAGAGCCAAAGCGTCTCAGTGCTTCTGACAGTTTTAATGTAGGTGTTTATGGAGAGGCCATAAAGATGTCAAAATAAGGAAAAGAACCAAAAGAATAAAATGAATGAGACAATAAATCAATTACAAATGGAGGAATATGCAGTGAAGGATACAAAAATACAACGAAATTATTATTATTATTATTATTGTAATTATTAATTATTATTATTATTATTATTATTATTATTATTAAAACACTCTATTAATACTAATCCATACTTCCTGCGATTGTTTATATTTTAATACAGTGCCTGTCAGGATTTTTGAAAACACCTAGTATTTTAAGGGTTTTGAGAGACACATGGATGTTCCTTCTTTTTCTATGCATCAACCGAGGTAGTTTAATCTTATATATAGATGCCCTTTGCCAAAAAATATATAAATGTACCAATGTTTCACTTTATTTTCATAGAAAAAATCCTTCCTTAGCATGAATAACAGCTTTACACACTTCCAGACAGTTCATTTTTTTCAGAGATTCATCTAAAATACTGCTATACCTCTTGTAAAACATGTCAAATGTGTTTCTTTCCTAGTTGGAGATTTTTTTGCTGACCTTGCCATCAAGTTAATCCCAGAGCAGTTCAATAGGATTTAGGTGTGGTGACTGCAGGCCACTCCATGATCCATAACACTCCAGCTGACTGTTTGCTCTCCGTGTTGATCTTAGACATAAGCTTCAGGTCCTTGTCTTCTTGTGAAGTTAATTCCAATAAACTGCAGTCCAGATAAAGTATGGAATAGTAGACATGTTGGTTCAGTTTTCCTTCTACCTGGAATAAGTCTCCAACCTTTTCTGCTCCAAAACAACCCCAAAACATCAAGCTTTTACCTGAAGCTTTAGATGTTTGACTGTGGGGGTGAGGCATTCTGGTATCTTCTCTCATGCTCTCCAGTTTACAAAGTGCTTCTGTTAGAGACACTCATATCATATTTGGACTTATCTGTCCACAAAACAATCTGCCAGTGAATCACTGCCCAATTCTTGGTTGTTTTTGAATTTTACTGAGATTGTTGAATATAAACAAGAGGAACTTTCCCAAACACCATAAGTGTTTCCGAACCTTTTACAGGCACTTACTTCTTTTCCTAAAGTGTAAATATTTCCTCTGGTTCATAATGTTCCTAAAGTTTGTAAACATTGCTTTTTCTCTTTTTTTGCTACAAGCTCAGGTTCCGCCACATTATAATCCTGATTCTAAGGTTTTTTTTTCTATAAAATCATATATGGACAACAAATTTAATGAGAATTTTACATTTTAAAAAGCAACGCCAATACTTTTTGGTCAGTAATTTTTTTGTACTGTATCATGAAAACTGTGATATAAAAAGGAGCTTTAACCAGGATCAAAAAGGATGTATGTATGTATATATATATATATATATATATATATATATATATATATATATATATATATATATATACTATAGAACATGTAATAAAATTTCTGCTGAGCTCATGAATATAAGCATACATCAAATATACATATGACCAATGGATATGATATGCATGTCAGCTACTAGTTTTAGGAAAATATTTCATGTCCATGTTCTAGAGATACAGTATCTTTTGGAGGAAAATCCTTCCGCAAAGTACATCATTTATAAAATATTGTATATATGATGCTAAATTTACATTGAATGGGATGAAGGCACATCACAAAATCTCTATTAATATGACATTTAGTTGTGTGCTAATCAATGATAAAAAAAAGGTTACAATAATAAAATAAAATAAACAGTTCTCCCTGTGTCTGAGTCTCTTGCAGGTTTTTATGTTTTCTTCTACCTCTCCGAAAATGTCAGATTGTAGACCGGCTACACTAAATTTCCCCCAAGTTTGAATGTGTGTGATGAAAATGCGTCCCATTTAGAGGGCATTCCACCTTGTTGCCAAGATAAGCTTCGGCTCCAGCACGACCCTGACCAGGATAAAGTGGGTTACTGAAGATGAATAAATAAATTTCAACCTATCTTTGCCCATAAACAGTTATCTGAAAATGATGTTCAGTCTCAGACCTCTCAAGCTTTTCACACTCAAATGGCTCTAAATGATTTCCTAAAATGATCAAATAAAACAAGGTATTGCAAGTCACTTTTTAATAGTAGGGCTGTGTTTTTTCTTCTTCAAGAGAACAATGACTTTTGCATTGAAACTGAATAAAACCATCATCTCTTCTTTTATACAATTATCATGATTTGTATTAAAACATTTCGTATTTAATCAAAAGAATCATAGTTTTGAAGTCACTAATTCAACAGAAGAAACATTGAAAAAAAGAAGAAAAAAAAAGGTTTATTTCAGGGTGCCGCTCTATTTGCCAATGCACCTTCAGCTGATATTCACAAAAAAAAGCTTTGCATCTGCTGACGATCACAAGCACGTCAACTGACATGCAAATTTATTAAACATGTCATTGATAGAGACAGAAGGGTCAACAGTAGTCCTTATGACTTTCGAAATAACCTTTAGTTTGACCCATGAGACACTGGCTTAGTGGATTAAATAGAGGAAATGTGTGAAAGATTTCCTGCTCCTAAGGCTCTTGAGAAGGTGAAGCCAGAAATGAACATCCCACTCCCGAAAAAATAAGTGTTGAGGATTGTCCTTCATGTTAGTGTCCAGGCTGGGAATGTAGTGGGTTATGATCCGAATAACCTGAGGACAAAATTGGAAAACACACAGATGATTATTTTTTTCCACATTGTGTTACAATAAAATGCTTTAACTGAAATAGCTAAATATAACGGACAATAATTATTGAGATCCCTTGCTAGATACACCAAACCAGGGGGCACCAGGTCGCCCGCAAGGACCACATGAGTCACCCGTGGGCCTTTTCTAAAAAATAGCTCACCATAGCGCCACTTACCAGTGAACTGCATTTAATTTATTTTGTTGCTATTCTTTTTTAAATCACACTTGCATTGGTATAAAGTTATTTATAGTTATATAATTTTATATAAGTTATATAAATCAAGTTTTGCATATTAATATTGATCTGTTTCCTACCTTGTTAAATCATTGTTGATAATTATTGTGAGAAATCATTAACATGATCAGTGTCTTCACATCGATCAATATCATTAATTATTAATAACAACATATAATTAAAGGTAAATTGAGCAAATTTGTTATTTCAGAAGTGTGTATCAAACTGGTAGCCCTTCACATTAACCAGTACCCAAGAAGTAGCTCTCGGTTTCAAAAGGCTGCACTAGATCTTTAAGATGTTTCTACACCTTGCCTGGAGTCCACTTGTGATTCAGCATACACACAGCTCTATATAAAAAGAGCTGAAAATACATAACTGAGCAAATACCAGAGCAGAAAATCTGCTGCGATGAAGGTTCCCAAAAGTACATTATTATCCAAAATCTATAAATGGAAGTTTGGTACAACCAACACCCTTTTTAGAGCACTGGGAGGAGGATCTGGGTGAGAAAGGAGACCAAGAACCCAATGTTTGAGTAGATCTTCAGAGATCATATGTGGAGAAACTTGAAGAAGATCAACTATTATAATGGCAACAATTTATCTGCCTTTATGACAGATCCTTCTCCTCGGTGCATGACAGGAGATACACCTGGCGTTCATTTAGCTTTTTATTTCAGTGTTTTTAAAGAATAATGTTGGGATCTAAAGGAGTGTAGTTTGTGAATGCACTGTAACACATGTGATCTAGTGTTTGGGTAATCCGTCAATTCAGACATAACCCTGAATACTCACAAGATCATGCAGAACATAATGAAGATGTTCCACAGCGCTATAAAAATGCGGAAGTAGCGCAGACTCAGCAAAAACTCCCGGATGTTGTCACCTGAAATAAACAGGTAGATCACAGGGCCGTGTTATACTTCACCCCCACTGTTCTGTCTCTCGCTGAGTGTACTGTATGTACTGGTACCTGTAGTTGATCGTCCAGGATCATCGCCGAATCCGTGCGACTGCGTCTCTTTCCTTTTCCTGTCATTTACACACAGCGATCACGAAAGATGTGAAAAAGCTTTACTAACTCAAATACTGCGACACACGACAACATCGAGCAAAAGGGCGTACTTACAATTTAAAGTTTAAGACCGCCCCGGCGTTCATCAACAACGTGCTGAAAAACAAAACAAAACCAGAGACGTGACGTGGAAAGTCTGATCATCAACAGCGCTGCTATTTACATTCATCTGTCTAACAGTAGATCCTGAATCCAAACAAAGCACAGATCCTGCTTTCAAACCCAAAATCACAGATATTTTAAATGTTCAATGTGTTTAAGAAATGTTCCTTTTTTTCTTTTTATTTACCAGAAAATTAACAGATCGCCGATCATCTTGTCACTCTACAGCCTCCTCTTCTTCTGACCGCATTCAAATGTTGACCATTGAGGGTGACCTCACGGTCGCCACCTGCTGGTCAGGATCTATTTAATGCGCCAACAAGACGACGACGACGACAACAACAAAATATTAATAATTATAAGCAGATTTAAAATATGTTTTAACCCACCCATTAGTAAATATGATAATAAACAGGACGTTATACCTCCAAACCTTCTTTTTTCGGCTTCTCCCAATAGGGGTCGCCACAGCGAATCATCTGTCTCCATACTCCCCTGTCCTCTACATCTACCTCTTTCAGACCAACTACCTGCATGTCTTCCTTCACCACATCTATAAACCTCCTCCTTGGTCTTCCTCTTTACCTCCTTCCTGGTGGCTCCATCCTCAGCATTCTCCTACCGATATACCCCATGTCCCTCCTCTGCACATGTCCAAACCATCTCAAGTGGGCCTCTCCTACTTTGTCTCCAAAACGTCCTACATGCACTGCCCCTCTAATAAAACGTTATACCTCCAAATCAAATGTACATAAATAGTTTTGGAGGTACAGTATCTCACAAAAGTGAGTACACCCCTCACATTTCAGCAACCATTTTAGTCTTCTCAAGGGACTATACTATAGAAATGAAACTTGTGTATATTTTAGAGTCAATGTATGTTGAATGTATTTTAGAGTCACATAGTCAATGCGCAGATTGTATAACAGTACAGATTTACTGTCCTCTGAAAATAACTGAACATAGATTAGATTAGATTAGATTAGATTAGATTCAACATACAGCCATTATTGTCAAAATAGCTGGCAACAAACGCGAGTACACTTTAAGTGATAACAGCGTTGCAGTCTTTCTTGTGAGCCGGCTTTAAAAAAGGCTTTCTTCTGGGACGACGGTTATACAAGCCGACTTGTTGCAGTGTGTGGCGTATGGTCACTGACAAGCGAACCTTCTGCTTTTGCCACCTCTAAAGCAACGCTGCAGCACTCATGTGTCTGTTTTTGAAGCAGAGTCTGCACCTGATGCACAGCACCAGGACTGAACTTTGATGGACCCTTGCGAGGCCTGTTCCGAGTGGAACCCGTCTTGGAAAACCTCTGTATCACCCTGGCCACTGTACTGTAACTCAGGTTTCAGGATGTTACAAGTCTTCTTCGGCTTCTATGTGGAGAGCAACAAATCTAATTCTCAAATCATCAGAGAGTCTTTGCCATGAGGTGCCATGTTGAACATCCAGTGATCAGTATGAGAGAATTGCACTAAAAGCATCACATTTTTCCTCCTCTAATACAAGATACACACATTTGTATGATCCTGTCAAGCAGACAAAAACATGAATGACGAATAGGACATGTGGCTTTGCATGGTTACACAACATACAGCTGTTATTAATTAGAGTGTACTCACTTTTGTTGCCAGTTATTTAGACAATAATGGCTGTATGTTGAGTTATTTTCAAAGGACAGTAAATCTTTACTGCTATACAAGCTGCACATTGAATTGTTGTTACCCTTAAATTAGAGAAAGAAAAAACACACAAAGGTCACTGAAATAACTTGAAACTGGCAAAAGCAATAATAAATAAAAAAATACTGAAACTAATGAAAATCAGACATTGCTTTTGAATTGTGGTTCAACAGAAGCATTAAAAAAAATTAAACTGGCCTGGAAAAAAATGATGGTACTGTAACTTAATATTTTGTTGCACAACCTTTCGAGGCAATCACTGCAATTCAGCAAATTCTGTAACCTTTAATAAGACTTCTGCGCCGGTCGACAGGTATTTCGGCCCACTCCTCAGGAGCAAAGTGCTCCAGCTGTCTCAGGTTTGAAGGGTACCTTCTCTAGACTTCATGTTTCAGCTTTTTCTATAGATGTTCAATAGGATTTAGATTGTATGTATGTATGTACAGTATGTAGGCCATACAACCTGAGCTTACACATCATCAAAGAGTCGATTCAAGTTCATTCAAGGTCATCTGCTGAAACCTCTCATAAAAAATACTTTATCTTTTAGAGCAAGTCTGCCAGGATCCTACACTTTGGAGGAACCTAGATCCACGTGGAGCTGACCTGGAGCTCAATGTTCCTGTTTGACAGGTTCTTATGTATCTAAACACTTTCCCTGAGCCGCCCATAAGAGGCAGTATAACCCCGCAGTCAGTCTCCTTCTCCATGCCATCCTGAAGTCCTCGTTCAACCCTGGGGGTGCAGATGAGCCGCAGTATATTAATAGGAGACTATATGTGTCCTTCTCTTTCACCCTCAGAGGCTTTTGCGCGGACACACCGTCCACGGGCCTTTAAGCAGTTCTCTGTACATGTACTAATACTGTCATCAGCTCCACAGCCGAAACCATGGAGGTCCTGGACGCACTGAATTTGGGCGAATTTGCCCAATACTTCTCGAAAATGACCATGTTTCCTGTATTTGATTTGGCCTATTACATCGTGTCCATACTCTACCTCAAGTATGAACCAGGTAAGTGTGACACATCTGTCTTGGCATGTCCTATTTTTATTTGCGGGTATTTTTTGCGTCTGTAATATACCATGTTTATAACATGTTGCCGAATGATCCTCTGATCACTGCTTTAAACATGTCACATCCACTGCCTCATTGCCACAGGTGTATTCCAGGATAATGATTTCTATTAGAGCATGCACCATTTATATTTATTATAATGCACCTTATCCCTTATTATCTGTTTTCTTTTTCTCCAAATCTGTGTTTTTTAAAAATTCTCAAACCAATTCTGACACCACCCCCCCTGCTCGAAATCTGATAGATGCTCTCTGTACATACCAGAGCTGGAATAAATAGACTTGCCCTAAATAGACAACAGCAAGAGAGCACAACTTTGCCCTGTTTTAAAACGAGCAGCACTCTTTTAGAGCAACACAGATTAAAGCAGCGGTTAGTAACCTGTTTCCATAGCAACTGAGAGCTCACTTTGTAAGGGGACGAACTGTTTAGTCACAATCGTTCAATTGTGCAGTGGTCATTTGTCAACAAAGCGCCTAAATGTAAACAGAAATGACCCAGAAACATACAGCGGCTCGGTCCATGGTCGGTTCTGTCCATGAATATAAAACACAACAGGGTATTGGGATATGACCCGATGTTTTTTTGTTATCATGTTGTCTTTCTTTTAGCATAGGAGATCCCAACATTAACCATTTTTGCACTTGTTAAAGAGCAGCACCTTTATTACTTATTCACAGTTGATTCAGGTGTTCAAGTGATGACGTCTATTGTAGTTCCTTCTGTCGTTCCCTCACCCCCTTCTGTAGCCTCTTTTGTTTTGCCTTTTTGAAGTTAAAATGTGAAACAGCTGTTTATCATGTTACAGAGACAGCACAAAGCATTAAGATGTCTTCCTGAAAACTATAAAAAAAACTATAAAGAACAAAGTGCTAATGCTGGTGATTGCTTCCATAAATGTACATTTATATACATATATAAATATACATATATATATACATATATTATATACATAGCTTCAACCATTTCATCACAAACGGCCACAGTCTCTGTCTTTGCCAAATGACTGTGGATTAGCATATTTGCCTGTATTTTACATTACAAAGATTTGAGTATTGTAACAGCGCTGTTGAAGCATCGCACATTGCTTAAGGTCAATTTAGACTCTGTTTTTTGTATTGGAGTTTTCATTACAAACCCGATTGCTTTTATGATGTTTGAAAATGTAAAAAAAAGTTTTCCTTGTGATATTTAAGTATAGAGTAGGACATTGTTAAGGATTGAATGAATTCAGCACCAGAATCACTTTAAGGATCACTTATCAGTTTTACGTCTACGGATAAAATCTTCGTTTGAAAGGTTTACAATTAATTTGTCTATAGAAGAAAAATGAACATAGTGCCTCATTGTAAGAGTTGCTTTCACTTGAGTCACACAAGATCTCAAGCACAAATGCCACCACTTTCAGCACGCTCGAGGTCAAAGATCACAGCTGGCCTTCCAGTTGCCATGAATGAGTTGCCGTGGACTGATGTTTATTTTTAGTCATCATTTGATAGGATCATTTCTCCTACAAAATGCCTGCTGGCCACACCTGTTCCATAAGATCTGTTTGTCCATGGAGCTTTGGAGGCAATGAAAGACTTTTGCTGATATCATTTCTAAAGGTTAAAACACTTATCTGAATTTACTAAGCCCTGTTTGGACTGGCATGCTCATGCAGTGCAAGGCTGTGTCCACATGTACACACATTATTATTCATACGCCGTGTTCATGTATTGTATCCAGCCAGAATGCACAGTTTCAGGGATCAATTAACACTAAAATCCCTTGTGCTGGATTGTTTCTTATATTTAAACTGAAAGAAAGAGTATGAACAGAGGGTAATAATACGAGTCTCTGTTTTGCAGGTTCAGTGGAGGTGTCCCGCAGAAGCCCCGTGGCCTCTTGGCTGTGTGCAATGCTCTACTGCTTTGGGAGCTACATCCTAGCAGACATCATGCTCGGACACAGCCCCATCGACTATTTTCATAATAACAGCCACATCCTCCTGGCCTCAGCTGTATGGTAAGATCCAGGTTCAGAAAGCAGATTCTCTGTAGCTCACATGCAGGCAGCAGCCAAACTGATTTGCATCACATTTGCACAAGTTTCAAGCTCTTAAAAAAAAATCAACACATTCAACCTTTACTATGTAACTAAAGGCTCGATAAGCCCTAAATGAAGATAAAAAAAAAGCCACTATGATTTATGAAACACATGAAAATCCCTTACACCATATTGCATCATGCTGTGTATTAATTATAGGGCTGTAGCTTGATTCAACTATATTCCATTCAGATTTCACAGGGACTCTGTAAAGTCACCCTAGACTACTGTGTGAATAATACTAAGCAAGATATGTAATGAACTTGGTCTATAAACCATGAGGTACCAGATCACCAATGAGTTGCTTTGACAATTCAGATTCAGTTCACATGCTTTGAAAATTTGATCAAATTCAGTCACAGTACATGTTTAAGCTCTATAGCATTGGTATGATGATCACAGTATGATAAGAGATTGAACTATTGTAATTTGGCATTGTCATAAGAAAACAAGATGAATCAGCTGTACATTATGTGTGTGTGCAGGTATATAAAATGTGCTCAAGGCATCCAAAATGTACCTAATGCAACATAATACATTTATGACAAAATTTATACCCTGATTATTAAAAAAAAAAAGACAAAGATAATTTCATTAAAAATCATTTGAGAATTATTACTTGAAGTATTTTATTTAAAAACTGCAAAGGCAATGCGACAAATAACATATTACATTCTGTGAGAAATTAAGTACAGGAATTAATCTATACCAAAAAATAAAGGTGGAAAAGTCTTTCATTTAAATCAGTCCAAATATCTTTTAATTGAATTTATTTTGTAATATCCACCATACCGAGCGAATTGCCATATTCCAGGCATTGTGCAAAACTTACAAGGTTATTCCATTATTCTATTAGCAAACATCTGTTTGCTGTAATAACATCGAAATGACATTTCAGAAATTGAAATGTCGATTTTTGTTCTCTCATTTGACACTGTGCTTTTGGGAGATAGGATAAGGAATGACGTTATGAAATACATGAGGTTTATGGATGTTTTGAGGGAGGACATTCAGGTAGTTGGTTTGAAAGAGGCAGATGTAGAGGATGGGGGGGTATGGAGACAGATGATCCGCTGTGGCAACCCATAACAGAGATGTTATGAAATACATAAATATTGCGAAAAAGACCATAGATGAAGCTCCGCCTTTCTCATAGTTCTCATTGCTCCTGTAAATTCCACCTTCTCTCTACAATGAAACAACTCGTACCCAGGCCTATTCAAAACGTCTCTCTTTTTCAGCATCTATTCCTGGTTCCATGTATGATCTTGTTAACTGGCCCTCAATGATCTGCATCAGTTGTATCAGATAACCAAATAATGACTAATCATTTAAGAAGAAGAAAAAAAAAAACAAGTAATATTTTTGGAGAATTTTGTAATTGCTTTTAGTGTAGATTAATTCTAATGGTTTTACTTTTGCGTGAATTTTTCCCCCAAATAATTAACTGCAGCCAAAACCTAAGGTGGCACAGGAGGCCTCAAGAGTGCATTTGTTTGCTTTTTTCTTACTTTTTGACCAATAATTTTATATTATTACAATTCAAAACTTTATATGTTACCTTTTGGATGTAGTCATTTCTTGTCCGGGAGAGTACTTTTATATACACTGTTTGCTTTACGAAATCTTTCTAAATAACTCGTTATTGTTTCTGTTTCTCTACCACACAATGTTACAGGTATCTGATTTTCTACTGCCCACTTAACTTGTTCTACAAATGTGTCGCATTCCTGCCTATTAAGCTTGTGCTGGTAGGCATGAAGGAGGTCGTCCGCGTTCGCAAAATCGCTGCTGGAGTCCACCACGCTCATCATGCCTATCACCATGGCTATTTCATCATGATCATCACTGGTTATGTCAAGGGTAAGTAAGTGATGCTAATAATAAATACGTTCGAAGGGCTGATTTCTGTACTAATTTGACCTGATTTTGCTGAAAAGATCTGTAAAGTAAATATCCCCATGAAAGCAATTCATTTCACTGCACTATGAATGTACTCTTATGTAAAGGTTTATGATGCTGATGTCAAAAAGAAGTCATGTCCTTGTATATCAAATATCATCTTAAGGCATGATCCTCAAAAGCTGTTTGAGGGACTATCACTTTCACTGCAGCGGTTAAGATGATCTCAGTGAAAGGCCACTTGCCTGGGACTGTTAATCCTGAGCTCAGCAAGATGACATCTTCTGCCCTGACACTTTTCTTTTTTCATTCTGTTTATGTCCTTGTAGGATCTGGAGTAGCTCTAATGTCAAATTTTGAGCAACTGTTGCGTGGAGTGTGGAGGCCGGAGACCAATGAAATTCTCAACATGTCATTGTGAGTGTTTAACTCCTTTAATTGTAGGCTGTGTGACCTTAAGTGAAAAAGAAACACACACGTCAGGGTTGTTGTAGAATCCAGGAAAGGGGCGACCGTGTGCTATAACGCAGCACTTATTGTGGAATGTCCATGCGTTCCCTCATATCGATCAGCTGTAAACAGAATTTCTATTACCAGCATCAATTTTCTATAAAAAAAGATCGCGCATGTAATTATATTGAGAAACCAGAAAGTCAGTTTCAGGATTGTTAAGCATTGTCGAGAACGTTAAATAAACGTCTTTCTACTGCAAACGTGACCATATTTTTCTTACACATCCCTGCAAATGAGTGCGTACTACAGAAGTTATGGTAAATGTGTGCAGTAGTATAAACTAAGCTCTGTAGACTGTCAAAATTTATCGAATCAAGTATTCAACAGCGCTGTTGGTCATTACATTTGTTGTGTAAAAGGCAGGCAGTGAACAAGGTGTATGCATAATAAAATAAATAAGAAACAGGATAGGGTTAAATCCTGGAAACACAGAACACCGATATGAAAAAAGCATGACTAAACAAAGATTTTCAGCGAAAGAGAAAACCAGGAAAAGCAGGATTTAAAAAAAAAACTATTGACATGCTAACCACTGGACACACTAACGCTTTTGGGAAGCAAACCAATGGCAGGAGAGGAATGGAGACATGTCTTCTTCTTCTTTTTTTTCTCTCGGCTGCTCCCATTAGGGGTCGCCTCAGCGGATCATCCTGAGAAATGGAGACATGTCATGAACTCAAAACAACAATATGAATATGTTCCCTATTTTGCACTGAGAGCAGGAATGACAAAGAAAATGATAAGACTGCAGCACTTACAGCATTTCAAATATTTTATTGTTGCACATGAATGTAAGGACATTCATCCTAATAATTCCTCTCTGTATGCATTTGCAGCCCTACTAAAGCCAGTCTGTATGGAGCCATTCTGTTTACACTCCAGGAGGCGCACTGGCTTCCTGTGTCCAAGAGCATCCTAATCTGCATCTTCACTCTTTTCATGGCGACTTTAAAGGTACAGAAATCGAATGCAGTAGTTTATTCGCTACTTGACGTGAACGATTCACAGACGGCACCGTGACACCGTTTTGTTTTGCAGGTGGTTATGACGGCTCGTCACTCTCACGACTCTCCCTTCACTCTTGTTGAGTCCTGGGTGTCTCACCTGCTCTTCGGATCTCCTCTTGCCGTCGAAGACGCCCATAATCACCACCACACTGCCCCGGCTGCCGCCTCTGCGCCCGCCTCTCCAGCCAAAACCAAGGAGGAATTGAGCGAAGGCACTCGCAAGAGAAAAGCCAAGAAAGCAGAGTAGACACCTAGCTCATTATTAGAGGACAGAAAAATAACAATTTGTGTCTGCTATCAGGCCCAGATTTTTGATCCCTGGGTTTATTATTGGAAAGATAGTAATTTGATGTTCACTGATTACAGGTTTTTAAATGGTGCTTTAAATGACAGATACTCAGTAGGGAATCTGTAAATATACACATTTCACCAATAACACATCCTTCCTGTTAATATATAGTGTATATCTTTATTTATTATGTACTTTGTAGTCAGTTCGGGGATTCCAGCCAGTGTCAGTGGTGAACTATCTTATAGACATAAGTCTTTGGATTATTATGCCCAGTAAAAGGTGAAATTGTCCCTTCCCTTTTAGAGCAAGACATGGCTTCTGACTGAAGCAGAGTACACGAAGTACACGGATGCTCTTTATATCATATTTGGACAGGACGACATTTTCAGAAGTAAATATATTTTCCAATCACATCTGCTTCTGTGTTATTTCATGCTATCGAAGTAACCAAAAGAATACAAACCAGGCATTGAATCCATGTACAGATTTTTTTTTTTTGAATTGTATTGTCAGTGTGCAATGGTGTTGCCATTAAGTGCAAATCCCTGTTTGTGACAAGCGAACTGTATTTTACAGTTGAAAACACATATTGGACTCTGCCATCTCTCCTAGTCACATGATATAATGGTTACCATGCATACATTTGTTTTCTATACTGTTAATGTATAGAAAGAAAACATCTTTGTTACCCTAACATTTTAGCGACAAATAGTCAGAGAGAGAAACTTCAAGAAGAGTTTAATAGCTTTGAATAGTTTCTCATTTTGGCCTCACATTACAATCGTGCAGACTTTGAATAGTTTGGTGTGCTGTTCAGTTGCGTTGGAAAATTTTTGTATGCAGTAAAAGAGAGACTAATCTGAGTAGAATGAAATGACCAAGTGCACAAAAACTATTTTAAATTGAATTCCTATTTAATCAAAAAAGCACTTGATATGAAATTTAAAAAAGGACCCGTTATCAGTCCAACTTCTGAATTTTTTACAATGTCTTATTATTGTTTTGTGTTATCTGACACTAATAAACCAATCAACACAAATCGCACAACAAACCGAATGCAGCATTGCATGTGAACAAGTCAGATTTCTTTTAAAAAATATTTCATATTTGGAATAAAATCTACACATTTGTTGTAGCTTTTGATTAATGGGGTGTTTGCACTCATCAGGGGCCCTGGGCAACAAACAGAGGCAGTGTTGTTATCTGTTTCACAAAAACGTTTAGGTCACGTGAATTTAAACTGAGATAGCTGAGCTTAAAAACAACTAAAAAGGGTCAATTAAATGGCACAACATCCTAAAAATGTCACCTTATTACTTGGTTTATCTGTTTTCTTTCCATTTCTAAAAGAAAGAGTTCTTGGAAAAAGCGAGTTGAGCTAAAAGCACTTAAAGCGTGTGTAACGTGTGTCAGGGTGCAACACAGAACCCCAAGAGGCGATGAACTGGAACCAAACCAACATCTGTGGATGCAATTATTGACCACCAAACACTCAGGATAAACACAGCAGCCCTACTGAATGGCATGTGTGCTCCTTATGCTGAAAGGTTTTGAGTAAAGGCACGGGTCTTTCCGAATCTTTATTCAAAGATTTATGTTTTTAACATTATGGATAACTGTGTATAAAAAGACATTGAACCTATCCGTCACATCTGGGAATTCCATCAGTTGCTTTAATGGTTTGCCTGAAAGCATAAAATACATTTGATTTGCCAAAAGGAAACCTTAATAAAAAGATCAGTTTTATTTAAAAAAGAATAAATTGTTTCCCTGCATAAATTCTATGTACTTTAAGAAAGAAAGAAAGTCATATGCCTGACCTCAGTGATGTCAGAGGCCCAGAGAAATATAAAAGCGGAGGAGGGGAGAGGAAGCAGGTCAGATGCAACAAACACCCACACAACCCAAACCTGCTGGAGGAGAAGACCAACGATGTTAATATCTGTATTTCTTATTCTGTTACTCTCAGGATTTTTTGATATAGGAAGGAGTGTAGCACCCAGCCAAGTGGCAGCAAAAGGTAAGCAGCTTCAATTCACACATTCTTCTTAAATATGTGAAATGAACGGCAAAATGTCTTCTTAGTCAGTGAAAATCGCTCGAATACAGTCAAGTCTATCTAGAATTTCTTAGAATTAGATTACAAGAAATATTATCTTTCATTATTCCTCATCCTATTGGTTTCTTTCTAGAATCAAATCCTTGATATGAGCAAAATGATCTGATTTAAAATGGCCTGAAATCGATTTAATAGTCATATATTTGTTTTTTTTGTAACTTTACAATAGGTTTTAGTACTAAAATACTAAATAAATGTGATTATATTTATTTAGCTATAATTTTTCTCAATATAAAAGTAACATTAATTCGATGCATAATTTTAGAACTTTAAAAAATATTTATTATGGTTTAATAATAATTTATGGTTTAAAATTATGAATTATATCCAGAGTAACAAAGTGGGGTTAAAGAACAAATTTCTTTACCTGGTATTATTATATTGTGACTGGTAAATACAGTTAAGTGCAAAAGTTTGCTCAGCCTTCAGACAAAACAAACTCGGTCAATCAGTGTGTTTGCTTTAATAGGTGTGTAATGACAAGTGTATTATAAAAGATTCACAAATGAGATAATAGTAAAAAAAAAAAAAAAAAAGTAATTACTAGTATAGCAAATAAAAAGAATAGTAAAAACTACTCCATCATCTATTATATGACCTGATCTTTCTTTATTTCTGATTATTCCCCATTTTCCTGATTTTCTATTAAATATCAGACAATATGTATTCGCAAGCAATATTTACATAATGTTTGGAAAATTTCATAAGAAGGCTTTATGATGATGAGGTGATTTTTTTCCCCCGAATGAACGAATGAACGAACGAACTAACAAACAAACGAACAAACAAACAAACAAACAAACAAACAAACAATCAAACAAACAAATAGATGAATAAATTAATTGGAAATGCAGTGTTTCCATTACCTGCATCAGAGTTTTCAACATGCATTCCTGTCAGTAGTTCTTGTGAAAGAACTGACTGCTTCTGTCCGATAGCCAAACTGACTGATGTCTATATTTATTTCTGCATTGCATTTATTTATTTATTTATTTATTTATTTATTTATTTATTTATTTATTTATTGTATTTTCTTCTAGGGAACAAAGGGGTGCAAACGTTTTCTATTGAACTGTATTATATCAATGTTACATTTTTATGGTCATATCAACGTCTACAAACCCGAAATCAAATACCAACATATAGACATCAGCCAGTTTGGCTATGGGACAGCAGCAGTCAGTTCTTTCACAAGAACTACTGACAGGAATGCATGTTGAAACTCTGATGCAGTTAATGGAAACACCACATTTCCATTCCAGCCCAGGAGAGGCACAGTATTCTCTGGGGAAAAGCAATATGCTGACATATTTATTTTGTTCTGAGATTGACTTCGTGCTGAGATGCAGCAGGAGCAAAGGTGAACATGATGCTAGACTGAGGATTTTTCTCCCTGAAACATGAGCCTTGCTGTTTCACCCCATCCTCATCATTCATTCCGGCGCCGCCATTACTTTCCTTCATTTTTACATTCAGTTTTCTCTTCATAAACACACATACGGCAGTCAAAACAAACATTCCACTGGCTCCAGGAAATGACAAATTAATCGTCCTTGTGATTTCCAGCAAGATCTGGATATTCTCCATTAACAACAAACCATTGTGTGTCACAAGAGACTCACAAAAGCCTGGTGGAAAACTTAATGCAACAGGAGTGAAAGTCAACATACTGTATAATAACTTATGGATCTGTTTTGCTCATTATTCAGCGTATGATATTTTGATTTATACTAAAACTTTGTGTTTCACTTTTGGCTGTTTCTAATATATTTCCTAATAGAATATCAACTGCTGATTTGTTATTAGTTTATACTGATTATTAATGCTTTTTATTCTTATAGATGACGAGATAATAAATCAGATTAAGGGCACAAACCAGGCCCTGGCTGAAATTAAGGAACTTCTAAAACAACAGGTAAAAAAAAAAAATTATATTATAAGGGTTTAAAATAAGATGCTAGTAACAGAGTAAAATGTGACAGATAGAGGGATAATCGTAGGCATATTTATGTGCATGGAGTCTCTGTGCATTGGAAGGTTCCCGCAAATACTCCCGTTTCCTCCCCCAGTCCAAAGACCAGTATTTTTAAACTGTTTGTAGTGTGTGAATTTGTGGTTTATAATGGGGTAGTACCCAGTCCAGGGTGTCCTCTGGCCTGTGTCTCATCACATTCTCTCACCACAGCAGCTTGGAGCCAAATAAAGTGTTTTCATGAACATAGAGGAGAAAATATATCGCTGACTTTGCTAACATTTTTTTGGATACTCTTATAAAACAACCAGTGCATAAAACAATAACAAAATTATTTGGCATCCACATTATATAACCATCTGTGCTGGTTTTGCACAGTGTATGTTAACCAAAAGTGAATAAGCATTTGTAACCTCACAGCTCCAGAGTGCAAAATTCACTTTTAAGATGAGGTTATGGCGTCATTTGGGCTCTCCAGGTTCCCCCCCCAACATCTCAAAAATGTAAAAATGTCCTTTTTTCAACCGTAGTCCTGCCTTGCTGTAATTTTCTCCCAGGTTGGGCTCTGTATCTACTGCGAAGATGATTGAATGATACTCAATGTATGCTATTTACATTTCCAAACTGATTGCTGATAGCTGAGATTACATTACAGTAATATGTTGTTGGTTTGTTGCTCTTTTCTCATGTAGATTGAGGAGATTGTGTTTCTAAAAAACACTGTTATGGAGTGTGAAGCCTGCGGTGAGTGAAATTTTGCTTGGGATTTAATGCTACACCATTTCAAAAATGGCTTGATTTACTTTGTTTATAAAGTGCCACTTTGCAGTTTCCTCATAAGTGTCGCATGTTATGGGAAATCACAAGGACTTTTTTTTTCTTGTAGCCATGCGCACAGAAGATCCAGTTGAAAAACCATCCTGTGATCCCAATCCCTGCTACCGAGGAGTGACTTGTACCGAGACAGTGAATGGTATCAGATGCGGGCCATGTCCTCAAGGCATGGAGGGCAACGGCACACACTGCGAAGACATCGACGAGGTTGGGGCGCATCACAGGAAGCCAAACCGCAATGCTTTTCCACTTTGACCTCTCGGGATTTAATATTAATGGGGAAATTGTTCTGTTGTTGAAAAGTTTGTTTGGAGCAGATTTGAGAGGGATGGCATATATAAAAGTGTGACACTAATGCATGGTATGTGACTGTGAGCTTATGGATGCAAAAGAGGATAGATAACACTTTCCTTTAAGTGTGTGTCATGGACATGAACTGGATATTGGATGTGAATTTTCAGGATTAAAAAGAAATTCATAGTAAGGCCTTGTTATTTGTGGTTGTAGTGCTCGGTGAAACCATGCCATATGGGTGTACGATGCATCAACACATCTCCTGGTTTCCGGTGTGGTCAATGTCCTGCTGGTTATGAAGGTCCCCAGGTGCAGGGTTTCGGACTTGACTATGCCATAGCCAACAAACAGGTTACTGCTTTAGTCAGCATTTCAATCTTGCAATAATAAAAAATTTAAATCGTACATCAGTGAAAAATACATAACTATTTGTGTCTTCATTCATTACAGGTTTGCCGAGACATAAATGAGTGTGAAATCTCAAATGGCGGCTGTGTGGAGAATTCCATCTGTTTAAACACAGCGGTGAGTAAACGAAAAAGAATTTCGGAAGTCATAAATCATTGTGTACTGTGTAGATATTGTGTATCTGATTGCTTTTTTGTTGTTGTTAAAAAAAAAAATGGGTCCACTAACATTTTTAAATTTTGAAGATTTTTGTTAACCAGTTTCCTCCACTTGATGTTTGATCGTTCAGCTCCAGTTCTTGAACTGCATAATTCTATGCACTGCACTGCTGCCATACAATTAGACTAGGCTGATCATTTCATGAATGATCAGTTGTACAGTGATTGTATGTAAACCACAGCACTGTTCTTCAGTTTGTTTCTCTAGGGATACTAAAATGATGTGTTTCTGATCATGGATGCTTCCATTGAGAACCTAATAACCCTAAGAACCATGTAGGAACATATTTTTAGAACAGCTGTCTGGTACATTTTCTCAACCTTCTCAACACTTTTATATATATATGTGTGTCTCTATGTGTGAAAGGGGTCTTTCCGGTGCAGCCACTGCAAGCCAGGCTTCATAGGAGACCAGACACAGGGCTGTAAGCCTGAGAGGGCATGTGGGAATGGGCAACCCAACCCTTGTCATGCGAGTGCTGAGTGTATCACCCATCGGGATGGCAGTATTGAGTGTGTTGTAAGGACTTCTATGACTCTTCTATGAAATGTATTGATGGTGAATCCAATGTACTGTAATTTGTACAAAACGTTCAAATCAGAATATAACCCCCATTTAGTGTGGAGTTGGTATGGCTGGCA
This sequence comes from Silurus meridionalis, assembly GCF_014805685.1. Classification (NCBI taxonomy): domain Eukaryota; kingdom Metazoa; phylum Chordata; class Actinopteri; order Siluriformes; family Siluridae; genus Silurus; species Silurus meridionalis. The sequence continues at coordinate 18,432,092 of NC_060892.1, forward strand.
ATGGATACATGTGCGGAACTGATACAGATATTGATGGCTTCCCTGATGAAAAACTACTTTGCTCTGACAGAAACTGTGCTAAGGTAAGAATGAACAGGTTCACCGACTAACTGAACGTCCACTTAAAGTCCAACAAACTCAATCCAAGGTGCTTTGTAGGATAACTGTCTCACAATACCCAACTCTGGCCAAGAAGATGCTGATAAGGATGGCATTGGAGATACTTGCGATGAAGACGCAGATGGGGATGGAATCCTGAATACTGAGGTAATGTAGTTACTTTGGTACCAAATTTTGTGTAAATTGCGTGTCATATTTTTCCTAATCACACACTGCTCTTTGCTTCACAAGGACAACTGTGTGCTTGTGCCAAATGTAAACCAGAAGAACACTGACCAAGATGATTATGGAGATGCTTGTGATAACTGTCGCTTAATGAAAAACAACGACCAAAGGGACACTGACAATGATGGCGACGGTGACGAATGCGATGATGACGTTGACGGTGATGGTACGTTTGGCATTCGTAAAACACGGGTTTGATTATTCGAAATTGGATATTTCTGATTTGATTGATATCCCATTTGTGGTTTTGAGGCATAAAAAATGACAAGGACAATTGCGTGAAGGTTCCAAACGCTGACCAGATCGATCGAGACGGAGATAATGTTGGTGACGCATGTGACAGTTGTCCTTACATTCGCAATCCTGACCAGGTCAATGTCTCCTCCTATACATGACTTCAGTGTATTTGGTACATAGTGTACATAACCCCAAGACAAACTCATGATCTCCTCTTTTGCTCTTTCAGATGGATGCTGATAATGATTTGATTGGTGATCCTTGTGACACCAACAAAGACAGGTATGGACAATTTGTTTGACTTGATTTAACTGATGGTCCTTGTGACAATAACAATTAATGAACTGCTGGATTAATTAAATTAGTCCTTCTTATGACACCAACAAAGACAAATTTGGACAAATTACCGGACTTTTGAGTAGTGATCCTTGTTACACTGAGAAAGACGAGTATGGACAAACAGCTGGATTTTATTACATTGGTGATACTTGTTACACTGACTAAGACAGGTTTGCACAAATTGCTAGATGTGTTTTGACTGGTAGTCCTTGTGCCACTAAAATTGCACAAATAGCTGGACTTGTTCCCAATATATTTATTTGATTCTCTAACTGAGAGAGAGTTTATTCTCATTTCCCCCCAAAGTGATGGAGATGGTCATCAGGACTCACGCGACAACTGTCCCGCGGTCATAAACAGTTCTCAGTTGGACACAGACAAAGACGGCAAAGGGGACGAGTGTGATGACGACGACGACAATGATGGCATTCCTGACCTCCTTCCTCCGGGACCAGATAACTGCAGACTCATTCCCAACCCTCTACAGGAAGATTGGGATGGTCAGTTGAACCTCCTTAGCTCGTCAGTGAAATATTTGAATAATCGGACGATAACTTTCCACATATATTACAGGAGACGGAATTGGAAACGTCTGTGAAAAGGACTTTGACAATGACACAATCATAGACCAAATTGATGTGTGCCCTGAAAACACAGAGGTCACCCTTACAGACTTCAGGGCCTACCAGACTGTGGTTCTGGACCCAGAAGGAGATGCACAAATTGACCCAAACTGGGTGGTGCTTAATCAGGTTAATCATGATTTGCTACCTCCTACCGTTAAATTGATGTTAAGAGCTTATCATAATGCTCCAAACTCTTTTTTTTTTTCTTCCCAAACAGGGACGAGAGATCATTCAAACCATGAACAGTGACCCTGGACTAGCTGTTGGTAAGACGTACAGTCAAAATGTTTGACATTGGAAATTTGATCCAAATTTCAACTACATTTAACCTCTTTTTGTTCTTGCATGCAGGTTACACTGCATTCAATGGTGTGGACTTTGAAGGGACATTTCATGTAAATACGGTAACGGATGACGATTATGCTGGGTTTATCTTTGGCTATCAGGACAGCTCCAGTTTTTACGTAGTCATGTGGAAGCAGGTGGAGCAGATCTACTGGCAAGCGAATCCTTTTCGAGCTGTGGCTGAACCAGGAATCCAACTCAAGGTACAATGTAGTTCCACTGGTTTAACTCATATAAAATTCAAAACATCCATGTACTTTCTTTCGGCTTCTCCCATTAGGGGTCGCCACAGCGGATCATCCGTGTTCATGATCCGCATGTTCGATTTGGCACGTTTTTACGCTGGATGCCCTTCCTAACGCAACCCTCCCCATTTATCCGGGCTTGGGACCGGCACTAAGAGTGTACTGGCTTGTGCAACCCTAATGGCTGGGGTCGGTTCCCTGACCGGGAATCGAACCCGGGCCGCAGCGGTGAGAGCGCCGCATCCTAACCACTAGACCACCAGGGAACCCAGCCTTGGAATTCCATTGAAAAGTTGTGGAAATTATCTATTTCTTTTCCATCTCCTGGCTTTCAAGGAGATGTTGAAGTAGGCTGTTCACCTAAAACAGTCTGAATGAAATCAATAAACAGTGCAATAGTGCAGTGAGATATCAATATAGTATTTCAATCCCACCAATAGTTATAAATAATACAGGCATATTACATTCACTTAATTCAGAAGACTTTTATTACTGCACAAATTTTTTAGAAAGTTGGGCTCCACATGTAGTCTTACAGCAAGCATTTGTGGTGTTTCAATGGTTTAAATTGGGCTACTACTCTAAAAAATACAATTATTATTATTATTATTATTATTATTATTATCAGTGGTGGACAGTAATGAAGTAAATGTAATTCGTTACTGTTCTTAAGTAGCTTTTTGTGTATCTGTACTTTACTGAAGTATTTCCATTCGAGGAGACTTTTACTTCACTACATTGCAAAATCAGTCGTTCCTTTTTTATATATAAGTGGATAAAAATTTAATTGGTCAAACACGCAGCAAACCACCAATCTGTTTTAAACTGCCGCTTGGTCGTATCTACTTAACACAAACATACAGTTCAGCGTCAGTTCAACAGCAAGCAGGACATTTTGAGAGACTAAATGATGAAAGAAACTCCTGACTCAAACTTTTTTTTAAATAGTTGAAAAGAAGGTTTTGCTTATGATCATTTTTAAAGAAATCAATCAGTGTTTGACTCATTAATATCATTCTATTAATAGATAGGTGTGCTGAGAGTTTTTTTTTTTTTTACATAAAGTGAGTTGATTAAGAAAGGGTCTAAAATAAAAGAAATATTATGACCATAGTAAATCATAGTATTTTGGATACCTATGTACATTTGAAAGCAAATATGTTTGTACTTTTACTCAAGTGAAAGCTTTAAAGGGAGCACTTTTACTTTACTGGATTCATATTTTACCTACTATATTTCTACCGTTACTCAACCACTGATGATGATGATGATGATTATTATTATTATTATTAGAATAGCCATAGACACTATACAGGATTGCACAAAAACTGCATGGTGCAGAAAACCAGAAGGGCATCAGTTGTTCAAAAAGCCTCACAAATGAATACAAATACAAATATATAAAAAAATATATTATCTTTTCCGTTTGTCTCTACAGAGTGTAGCTAACATACTGTTACATTACCGCATGCTCTTTTGCGTGTAAAATAAATTTTTTTTTTATGTAAAAAAGTGATGTATTTTAGTTTACAGTGGTCCCCCGGAACTTGCAGGGGGTTACGTTCTAAGACTGCGAATTTTGGACGTACCCCCTAATGTACCTAATGTAATGAATTCACTAGACATTGTCTTTTTAATACAATAATGTTTTCAAAAATTGTATGAAATTTGTTAGTGAAAATGTTTAAAATGTTATTCCTAACGTTCCTGAGCGTTCGGTCCTGCTGCGGATTCCCGCGAATTTTAAGATAACCAGCGATCTGCTGTAAGTTAGGTTTCAAATGAGAACCCGCAAATTTTCCTCACCGCGAGTTCCAAACTGCGTATTATCAGGGGTTGACTGTATAGTCAAAAGTAACACAGCCAATAAGATTGCAAAAATAACGTCTTCTAATATTATGTGACCATTATGTCTGTCCCAAGCGGGACCACCCAAACATGTTGCACGTATGTGTAACCTGGTGGAAAGCAACCCTTTTTATACGGCTTATCTAGAACTAATATATCAAAATATCATAAGCAGCAAAGAAATAAATATAAGAACAATCGTGAATGGAAAAAACAAAACAAAAAAACAATTCCTTCATCCTGGTTAAGGCCATGCTTGAGTATACCGATACAAATATTTGAGCACTTAACAGGGACAGAGTGTGGCATTATGTTACTCTACTTATAAAGATATTTCCTTGCAGTATGTGCGCAGCTGGTTACTCTGTGCTCAAAGACAGCTGAACCTGTCAATCTCCAAGGCTGCTGAAAATTCTAAATAAATCCAGAAGGATCTACAATGTTGCTTGACGCTTCGCTCTGAAACTCTTTCTAGGCCGTGAAATCGGAGACAGGGCCAGGAGAGAATCTGCGAAACTCGCTGTGGCACACAGGTGATACCTCCAACCAGGTGAAGCTGCTGTGGAAAGATCCGAGAAACGTGGGCTGGAAGGACAAAACTTCTTATCGTTGGTTCCTGCAGCACAGACCCCATGACGGGTACATCAGGTACAACAAGAGCTTCGAATTAACAGTGTTAGCTGAAATGATCTCCAATGGGTTTTTAAATTAGCCCGAAAAGTATTTAATGCACTGTTGTGCGTTCAGGGTTAGGTTCTATGAAGGCCCCAAGATGGTTGCAGACACAGGAATCATTATTGACACGACCATGAGAGGAGGCAGACTTGGAGTGTTCTGCTTCTCACAGGAGAACATCATCTGGGCCAACCTGCGCTACCGATGCAATGGTGATTATTATATTATTAGGTCGAATACAACAACCTGGAATGACTCACATTTAATAGTATATATGCTGAGGATTCAATTGCATTTTTTAAATATTTTTAATTATATCTAAAATTCGGATGAGAATGATTCTTTTGAAAGCAGGAAAACATTTGCATCAATAAATAGTTCCAACATCCATGTTTCTGTGCTTCAGATACCATCCCGGAGGACTTCGACACGTACAAGTCCCAACAAACCCATCTTCATATTTAATCTCCACGTCGTTTTGTCCATGACTTCGACCAGCGCTTTTCAAAATGGGATTTGGAGACCTCTAGGGGTCAGAGAAGCATTGCAGGCGGTCCATGATTTTTTTTTTTTGTCTAATTTTAGTTACCGTGCTGGAAATCACAACCTACCATGAGGTTATTATTGTTCAACATTCCTTGAAGGCATTAAAAAGTGTGCGACTGGTAACCTGAACAGGTTTATTCCGAACCTCAATAACTCCAAAAACAAGTAGACCTATAGATAATGTCAGATAATGTCCTAATGTGTCCAGTTAATGGAAAGTTCGTTGAATAGAAGCTCTAAAGTTTGTATAAATAAATAAAAATACTGATTGTACACCTTTAAAACTATGCTTATATGTTTTCCATTGAATTTCTTTTACAGTAAAAGAACAGTAGAACTGTACATAACATGAACGCTGTATTCCAGATGCATACTGACATAAATTCACAGTCACGCATTTTCTTTACCGCTCAACCCTTACAAAGGTAATGTTCAATAGCTACTGCGTTTGAGTGTATTCATTACTGTCCTGGCAGATTTTACATTTGCTACTTCACAACCAACCACTAAATCACAATCACAGCTGTTTAAATGTATATATTTTAAAAACCACATACAGAAATACAGGTTACAAAATATAAATGATGTCATAAGAACGATCTGATATATGCAGCTGAGACATCATGCACATCCATAGTTAGCATACTTTTTGAAAACGGCGGCAAAAAAAAAAAAAACAACCAACAAACAAACAAACAAAAAACATCCATGAAACGATCACTTGAGACTTATGTACAGAGAGAAAGTGGCCTTCTACGACCATCCTCCACAAACATGAGTCAGGATATGGACCACGCCAGAAAGTCTATACAGTTACATGAGCTCTACACTTATAAATAAAAGGATTTTCTTTTTTGTTTGTTTTGAGGGAAAACACCTGTCAAAAGTGTCTCCATATGCAGCCGGGTAAAGCACCAGCCCATGATGGATTTTTTTTTCCACTGAAGTGTATTTAAAATGCATATAAACAGCACTGTTTGTGTTCAGACTGCAGATTTGTTTATTGTATATTCTTGAATGTATTTTTTAGACCGATTTCAGTTTTCACACCAGCTCTGGTAATATCATTAGATGGAATAAAATGCTCTTTAATAAGTAAAATAAATGCAAATGGCACTTATGTTTGGTGGTTGAAGACTACTCTATATTTTCTATTTTATATAGGCCGTGCTATTACTTAAAATATTCATATGAATATATGAGAGAGAGCGAGAGATAGATAGAGAAAGAGAGAGAGCGAGAGATAGAGAAAGAGCGAGAGATAGATAGATAGATAGAGAGAGAGAGAGAGAGATAGATAGAGATAGATAGATAGATAAAGAGCGAGAGATAGCTAGATAGAGAGAGTGATAGATAGATCGATAGATCGATAGATAGATAGATCGATAGATAAACAGCAGCTGCCCAGCAGTTCTCTTAAGGCTTATTATCGAGGTTGAAGGAGGCTCCTTTAAAGGGGCTCTGCATCCTAAAATAAACTAATGCTAAATTACGATTCGAGAGAAAATCCAGACCTGCCTGTTAAAGTACTACTAGAATCAGATATCAGGAAAACCTCTGTAGCTCTGTAGGACAAACAAATAAATAAATAATAAGTTCAATAAAACAAAACATACATTCTGGCTGTATCTCCTAATGTTACACATCTCAGAGCACAAAGACTTGAGCCCTTTTTTCTGTGGTGTTTTTTTTTTGTTTGTTTTTTGTTTTTATAAACAGTTTGCATTTAGAAGTTACATAGTTGCTCCCAAAACCTGCGATCCCTCCCCGTTATCAGTGCAATGCAGCGGAGAAGAATTGTACAGCCATGAAGCCATAATACAAGGAGGCCAGACATGTCAGAGAAGAGGGGGAGAAAAGGAGGGGGAAGAGAATGAAAAATAAAAACACCACATCATTAAATCTACAGACCTAAACAGTCTCAGAGAATAAAACAGTCCGATTTTTAATGCCATACAGCCACAGTTAAAGTGCAAAGCAACACACCGAGAAAAGGTACAAAAAAGAGACACAGATTTGCACAAAAAGCTGCCATATATATCAGAGACCTGTGTTGTGATATATATCTCAGTGATTGATAGCGAGTTGTCGTGTTGAAAGGAGTCAAGATGCACAAGCTAAGCTTTCAGCGACGGTGAAGTGAGCAAAATAAAGACGAAAAAAAAAGAAAGATCGAACTTGCTACAATAATGATGGGGAAAAAAATTCAAAATAATTCATGCTACGGAACAATGTACCCAAATAAAAAAAATGAAAAGAACAAAACCGCTTTGGTCAAGCAATAGGTAATTTGGTGTGATGTACATCTCACATGGAGCCCCATACACCAGAGGTGATCAACTAGCATGTACATAAAAATGACTGATCTTCAACTGAATGAACCACACCTTTTTTTTTTTTTTTTTTTTTTTTTTTAAGGTAAATGCATGCATTGCATTTTGCTAGAGTCCATTGTTCATGTGCAGCAGATCTTTTTAAAACCATGAAATCAGCCAAGCTAAGAAAGGCCTCTCACTTTCTTGTATTTTACATGCAGTCATTGTCTAGTGATAAGCTCTATGTACAGGATTTAGCTTACAGGAAGTGATACAGGAAGAGAGAAAGAAGGAAAACAAATTGAACAAACTTCAAACGAAGCAAAAACCTGTTGAACGGATATGTAACAAAGTAAGTGACGAGGTTTACGATTATGGTTTGAGGGGATTTGAACACGGACGATCGCAATCCTGTCTGGATGTGGCCTAAATGTGTGTAACTGCATACTGTAAACTGTTAGAGCCGTGCCGATCGTTTCTCCTACGTCGTCCGTGCAATCGTGTAGTAAAAGCTTTACACCTACATTATAGTAACTGTTCTCACCTAACAAGATAGACTTCAAATTTGTAGTTCGATAAAATTTCTCTGTTTTTTGCATAGGAATCACACATCTGTACATTTCACATTGCACAATTATTATTTTTTTTCTCATTTGTTTAGTCTTAAAAAGTCATAATAACCCTTACATCGATCACATCTAAGACCGAAAACGCAATGCAGCCGGAAGAAAAATGGACAGCGACATACATTTTTGTTTTGGTTCCGTATTCCGGTAGGTTGGACCTAAAATCGACATGGAAGCGCAAAACACACAGGTATATCGAGTGGACCAACAGATGAAGGTTCTTTTAGAGCTCGTTTTACATCCAAGGTTTCCAAAGTTGGTTGTCCGAAAGCATAACTGCGGGTTTCTGATATTTTTGCAGTGCGGGAAACCCGTTGTTCTCCAATTGGTTGGAATCAAATGAAAATGGGAACAAACATGGATTTCATTTGTTGTTTCAGAATAAACAAAACCCTAACTGGAATATTACTTAAGTGTCCCTACAATGGGGGTCGATTACGTATTTATTTTTTCAGTTAAATAGCTTGTTGAATACAAAAACTTTCTGAACCCTCTGGCATGAATAGCACATTCACTGCATTCACTGAATCAAGCTTCCTTTTCAAAATATTTAAAAGCATTTAAAGTGAAAAAACTGTATGAGGGAAAAAAAAAAATTCTCTTAAAAGTGGATACAGCAGAGAACGCAGTGATTATTTAAGTTAAGTGTGGGAAAGGGAACCAGAAGAAGGTATGAATGAAGGGGTATATAAATATAAAAAGCTGTTGGAGAACTGGAAGCATAGGTTTAGGTCTGGATCTTAGTAGCAGAGTGTTTGCTTTATTGGCTATTGCATCTTCAGGGCAAAAAAAGAGGGCAGGGGATTTTCGACTCTGGGATTTCGACCGAATGAATGGGATTATTTCACCATTAACCTTTGCGGACTTAATCCGCTAAACTGGGTGCTGGATTAGAAAAAGCTGCCGATCAAAATGAACATCTCGTGTCCATCCAAATGAAGGTCATCAAAAATTTAGAAGTAACTTATTTAGGGAAAAAAAATCAGATCAAATGTAAAAATGAAATTTAAAAAAGTTCACGACACAAAGAGGGAGAAGATATCGGGTGTTTGGCCATGGTTGTAGGTCTTTTAAAGCACCTGTACAATCAGCCAATCATGTGACAGGAGTATAATGTTTACAGGATAACAGTTAAGATGCTACAGTCAGTATTTGTTATTAACAGCCTGAATCCCAGCTGCCAGTTCAGGCTGCTGCTGGTGGATGGTGGTGGTTGTGGTGGAGGTTTAATGTGTGTGGGAATTTTTTGTTTTGTTTTCACACAACGTCCTGAAAACCAATTGTTTGAATGCCACAGCATAACTATTAGAGGATTTTCAGTGCCGTAAAAGATCTTTCCCCTTCAGTCAATTGCGACGAACCAAAACAGCGATGCGTCACTGTCGATATTACTCACGGACTGCAGTGCGTATATCGTACAGATCAAGCCCTCTTGACTGAATTCATTTAACCGATATAACCACAATGTTGCTAGAACAAAAGTAAAAAAAAAAAAAAGAAGTTGGTAATGTTAAAAAATAAACAACAACAACAAAAAATACAACCTCTTAGAAACTAATGGTGGCAATAAAAAAAATATTAAATTGTTCACAAACAATGAATGGCATTATGCTCACCAGGATTTTGGTAGCAAAGTAGCTTGGCGCAGAGCTCAAGTGCTTTAATGTCCAGGCTGCATGAAGCAGGTTTTGAAAACACTTTCAACTGAATTCGTTTCAAGTGACATAATACAGCGAATAACAGTTTTCCTTGTAAATCCATAGTGTACATAAAATATAAAGATGCGATTCCTTCAAAACGGTTCATTTTCCAAACACAACATGTGTTTATATCGCGTGAATGTCAGACAAGACGGAAACAAATATACAAATATATATATATATATATATATATATATATATATATATATATATATATATATATATATATATATATATATATAAGTATATACAAACAACAACATTGCTGTAAACACCACAATGAATAAGGAGCAGTACTCTCCCCTTACTTTTCAACCAGCAGCTCGGACCGAACACGACCATCCGTTTTAAGCTAAAACCTACATGCCATTACAGTACTTAAGTAAAAGAAAAAAAAACAAAAGAAAAAAAAACCAACTGCATTTATATAAAACACAATACTGCCACTGATTGTGCATGATCAGATCTCATTAAGGATACAAGAATAAAACATTGACTGGACGATTTAAAAAAAAACTTGTCGTTGCAGTGACAGCTTAGAAACAGCATTTCTTTCTATCTTTTTTCTTTTTTTGTTCATAAGGCAAAATCAGGTCGGGTCACAGTGATGAGTTCAGTAGCTTTTTTCTTCTTCTTTTTCCTTTTTTTTTTTTTTTTTACGTTTGGGCTCGGCATGAAGACGGCCTTTTAATGCGCAACACAAGTTAAAGACGGCACGAAACAATTGCGATTTTGCAGCTTAATAAGCAAAAGGTAAATGCGTGTGGGCAACTTTTTGAACACTACAATATTGATATGAAAAATAGAGGCGAGGCTGTCGGTTTTGCAAAAATATCTGCAAATGTGTACAAAAAAAAATATATATATACTATCTATATAACGATGACGGCACACAAACTGGCACATTAATGCTTTTGCAGGGGGGAAAAAAAATGTCATTTGTAGATTTTTTTTTTAAGCGTATTAAGCGTATTTACTGATAATAAAGTACAATAGCATGAAAGCGCTACTTTTCCAAACCCATACAAATTAGAATGGGGGATGGGGAGTAGTACTCCTTAGTATTAAATAAAGGGTTCAATAAATAATTGCAAACTTTAAATATATAGATTTAACACAAATACACAAAACATACAAGTCTAAAAAGACACATGGTATCTTTTACGTAAACAATTTGTCTGTAAAATATACAGGAACACAAACTCGTACATAAATAAACAAACCGAGACAAAAAATTGTCAAAATAGGGAATTTGAACGCCATGTAAAAATAAAGATTTATGGGAGGGGAGGAAAGCTATCTTGGTCAGGAGGTTAAATAAACACACACACACACACACACACACACACACACACACACACACACACACACACACACACACACACACACAGTTTTTCTTTAAACCAGAATAAATATTAAAACAGAAAATGACATGAGAAAAAGGCAACTATCACCCCACATGAAAGAAACAAACAGGAACGAACAAAATTAAAAGCAACGCAACGTGGAGGTGTAAAAGAGGGGTGTAGAGACACTTGCACAACGGATGTGGTTCAGGACTAGCCTCCTCACGTTGCTAGCCAGCGTGGATATAGCAATGTCACATCCATCTATGTGCTTGAGTGCCTCTTTTTCCCCGGACGTTGGCATTGATGTTGGCAGGATGCTATTGTAGTTGCCATGAAGGGGAGGAGCAGCGAGGGCCGCGGGTGCAATGAGAAAACCGGGTGGCCATGCAGCTGCACAATGAGTAAGTCTCCAGCCTCCTCCTGTTCAGAGAGCTTCTTTTCTTTTCTTTTTTTTTTCCCCCTCAGTTCACTTGCGTTACAGGCGGTCCATGCGGAACGTATCTTCTGTGGCTGGGTCGGCCAGCACTATGTCTGGGTCGTTAAGCATGTGCAGCCCGTCCAGGGTCAGAGGATCGATCTTTAGCTCGTCCAGCGGGAACTGAGAGTCTGCATCGAAGCTGACATCGCCCACGCCGGCCAACGAGTTGCTCAGCTCCTTCGAGAGACTTGGTGGAGACTCGTCCGTCACTGACATTTATCATTTGAAAGAAACAAATGTAAAACCGTATAAATCAAAATGTGAGAATTCACAAGCAAGGGTTTGCATTAAACACAAATTTGTTACAATTCTGAACTCGTACGTTCACTGCACCTCAGCGTTACTGTCAGGGGAAAGTATAGCAGGTAGTGTTATAGGACAGTCTCGAGCAGAAGAAGCAGTAACAATGAACAAATCACCTAATACAGATAATGATGTCCATGTTGGACAATAAGGGGGTGAAAGTATCCAATTCGAATCAGAATAAGCACCGAATATTTATCATTGTATTTCCTTCTCATTTCAATAATAGACACGTGCGTACAGAGTGCCATATATTTAGCTCAGAATTCAGTAAAAAAATACAAATAAAATCCACCAAGTTAAAAATCCACCAACAGAAGTGTAAACAGAATTAAATACATTACTACCGGATTCTGACCTTAAACAGCTTCATACAGAAAACAATACAAAAAAAAAAAAAAAAACATTTGTGCATGGTGTTTATTATACATATCATACATTTATAGGCAGCTGATTCAATACTGATGGAGGGGCACATGGGCCGGGATCTGATAAATTTTGCCGACTGTGGAACCTGCTTCATGTGCAGGAGTCACTCTTTGGGCATTTTGCCAAAAAAGGCCTCTATCCATAAGAGTCCTGGTTTCAGATTCATGAGAAACAAACAGATTCAGTGATGCGTTCTGCACAGCACACCCTGGTGGCTAACAGTTTTCATCCAATTATACATATGAGAGGGCTAAAATAAGGTTTCTTGAGCTTTTGATTTGCTAAAAGTAGCCAATTGGTGCATCAATAGACTTGTGTTAAGATTGATGCGGTCTTGTATTCACTGGCAACTGCTGGAATCAGCACAACAAGACAGTGTGTGGATAGCTGGCTCCTCAGTGTCCCTATAAAGAGGATACATACACCACACTCTTACACATCCCAGTTACACATGCTGGTTTCTCAGAAACTTTGCGATGGTCAGCTTTATCAGACACTGTGTTGACAAAAGGCCATTCAACGTTCTCTGTGCTAAGTACAATGTCTCAATGAGAGCCTAAGCTGCCACAGCATATGAACACAGAGGCAAATGTGCAAATATGAGGCTAACACAGTGACTTCCTCATTGCCAAAGAGGAGCAGGACACAAACGGTCAGGATCATGGCTAAAAGCTAGATGTGGACTCTTAACCAAGTGAGATAAATACAAATAGGAGTGCAACTTGGCAGTTCAAGGAACAGTTGTGAATGCAAGAGTCCCTGAATACATCATGTTTTTAAACAATGAAATATTCATGAAGAAAACTAGAGTGTAAAGTGTGCATGCAAATTGAAGTAGGCCCAAACGTTAATTGGGATAAAAAAAAAGCAGTAAAGCTTAAAAACAGTGTCCTATAAGTCTCAATGCAGAAAGGAAACGTTTTCCAAAAATATTTTATGATTAGATTAGTGGCCCCCCACATATCAACACAATCACACGCCATTTTGTGATACAGTCACAAACTTTTATCTGCTGGTTCGTGTTCATGGACAGAAATGCCCCTTTCTTCGTGTCACTTTGCACGACTGCCTCCGTCTGGCTAAGTCTCCATAGCTACGAAGGCAGAGGTTAATGGGTAATGCTGACAGAAATGCTAAAGACCATCTTTTTCCCCGTTTTTATTAAAAGATCCGCAATAAATATATGGTTAGAGTTATACTGTAATTAATGTGTGTGCCTTTAATTAACACAGTCTCCTTAATTAACCTGGAGAAGATATTTACTGTATTTTGACTGGAAGGAACCACTGACTTATAATGCATTATAATACATGAACTACATTACAAAGAAAGTCGTCCTCATATAAAATGTCCAAATACTTATTTACCCCCACTTTGTTGCCGTTTTGTAATTTGGTAGCAAGTTTTTGCCAGCTAGCTTCTTTTCTGGTTTTCTTTCCCACGCATGAGCTACTTCAGAATACTCCTCATAACAACTATGTGTCTAATGGCCACCAACACCAATCCCAATAACTTTCACAAAAGTTAAATGCAAAAAACTAATAATAATTATAAAAAATAAAGAAAAACTTACCTGTTAGGATGATGTTGGGAATGTTGCCATGGTTACTGTAGCCTAGTTGCTGGGAGTCCTGCAAGTTGCCGTGGCTCCCAGATAAGCCCATCATGGCTGCCTGCGTGTAGTTGAGCGTAGTGCATGCATTGTACAGGCTGTTTGAACTGCTCGGGTTCTCGATCATGTTCATGTTGAACTGCTCGAGCTACGAAGTAACACAGGGTATTAAAATGACAGTAAAATGTATGAATAAGAATCATAGTTTCTGTACTGTTCTACTAAATCCATGACCTGTCGAGGAAAATAGTTAAATCTCTGTTTGTGTTGACAAAGAAAAAAAAAAAAAAGATCAATCAGAAGAGAATTGAATGAATGGACTGAATAGCTGGCACCTGGTGGGAAAGAGCGTTGGTCTGTCGGGACGCCATCTGGTGCTCGTAGAACGAATCGCCAAAAATACTCCCCACCACTGGAATGTGCTACGAATACAGTGAGAGACAACACAATTACTTTAGCGGAACTGGGACAGCGTCTGTTGGTGTGACAATGTTTATGTACACAGCAGGACGAGGGTGCAAGATGCTGACACACGCGATGTCTAGCACAAGACATCCACGCAAAACAGCTGAAGACATCTGATTTAAAAAAAATAATAAAAGCAGTGACTTTTTCTTAACATGATTTCAGCAAATCGTTTATTCTCCACAAAAGCAAAAAAATTTTAATAAATCTAATTAATCCTCCATTTCTAGGAACAGGTATTGAAATGATTATTCCAGATATAAGGAAAGAAAACTGATTTCAAACACAAATTGACAGCTCTAGCATATGTAACACTTAAAACATTGACACCATATTCTACTAACAATAGGTTCAGATTTCGAATAGCTTTAATGTAATGATTGGATTTGACTGTGGAACTGATTTGTGGATGGTAAACGATCTTCAGTGGTATACAAGAACCATAGCTTTTCGTGAATAAAACGTCAGTCAACATAACAACAACAGCAACAGTAAAATGTCAACAGATAAAGCTGTTGGAAATGATTTTTTTTAAACGCTCATGTTACTTTTTTTTTTTAAAATGCCACTGTAAATTTCCTGGACTCTGGAACCAAATTTACTCCGCAGTCCAGCTGTTTATAGCCAATCGGAGAACTTCTCTGCAAAGACGCAGGGTTGCCTGCCAGTCAGTTGTTTTGCATGTGCAGAGCAGGAGAGACGTGTTGGGCTAGGTGTAATCGATTCCAATGATGACAGTAAAGACAGACAAAGCTGAAGTTCGATTAAAGGTTCACAGAATTAAATAAAGAATAGCACTGAAAGTGAAGGTGCCAATAAAGAAATAAGCAAAAACACAGAAAAGATGCAATTAGCAAAAAATGTCTGCCTCGGTTTTCTATTGAAAATAAAAATCGTACTCCGTTAGTAACATCAGCTCTTGTACACTCTAACGATACTTTTTAAAAAGTCTATGCTTTTAATAAAGTGTATACCCATTTATAACCTAGATTCCAAAAAAAGTTGGAACACATAGACCACGTATTAAATGTTTAAACTGATGAAATGTACAATTTTAAGAAAAAAAAAAAGAGGTCATTTTGAATTTGATGTTTGCAACACGTCTCAAAAAAGTTGGGACAGGGCAACAAAAGTCTTGAAAGAAAATAAGGTTTAAAAATTAAACTAATGAGTTTAACTGCCAATAGGTCTGTAAGATGATTGGGTATAAATAGTGCATATAAGAGATGGGCAGAGCTTCACCAATCTATGAAAAGACTGTGTCTACAAATTGTGAAACATTTTTAGAATGTCTTCAACATAAAATTGCAAAAGAGTTAAATATCTCATTATTTACATAATATCATAAAAAGTTTCAAATGTTCTGGAGAAATCTCTGTGCACAATGGACAAGGGCAAAAATCAATATATTGCATGAACATGATTCTCGAGCCCTTAGACGGCTCTGCACTGAAAACGATCATTCTGTAATGGAAATCATCTCATTAACACCTCCAGAAATCATAGTCTGTGAACACAGTTTGCCATGTCATTCACAAGTACAGGTTAAAAGACTTCTGTCATGCAAAGAAGAAGGCATGCGTGAACATGATCCTGAAATGCCACCATCCTCTCTGGGCCAAAGCTCACATAAAATCTACTGAGGCAAAGTTCAAAACTGTTCAGTAGTCAGATTACATTTTCTTTTTGGAAACCATGGACACCATGTCCTCTGGACTAAAGAGATGAGGGACCATCTGGCTTGTTATCAGCGCTCAGTACAAGAACCACATTTCTGATGGTATGGAAGTGCACCAGTGCTTGCACATTTGGAAAGTCTCCATCGATGCTGCAGGATATATACAGGTTTTAGAGTAACAAATTCTTCCATCCAGAAAGCTTATTTTTTTTGGGAAGGCCTTGCATAATCCTGGATCAGACCCATAGGACAACATTCCTCCCCAAAACTTCAGCAAACGGTTTCCAAGTTGCATGAGGTATACAAACAGATGTACACAGTGGTAAACATGGCCCTGTCCCAACTTTTTTTTTGTTGAGACCATCAAATTCAAAATGACCTTCATTTTTTCCTTAAAATGGTTTATATTCTCAGTTTAAACATTCAATATGTTTTTTTGTTTTATTGTGAATAGGATTGGAATTTATGAGAATTGCAAATCATTGCACTCTGTTTTAATAAACATTTTGCACAGCACCCCAACTTTTTTTTTAATTGGAGCTGTATTATTATAACGCATTAATCATGACTTACTGTATTAATAACGCAGATGTACTTCAACATCCAAATACATGCAACTCTATCACTTATAAGTAATTCAAACAGTAACATAAATGCAGCTATAACTGTTATTGTAATTATCATGTAGGTTTGAGTTGCCATTGTAAATGTATTTATGGAACAGAAGTACCGTATTTATGGATTTTTCCTGGGTTTTTCCCAGTTTCACAACTTCAAGCCAAAAAACTGAGCCCCAAAAAATTTGACCAATGAAATTGCGAATGAATTGCTTTTTTATTTTTCTTGGCAACAGCGTTACGGGTTAGTCAAAGAAACTTAGAAATAAGCATCAGAAAATAATAAGGACATAATCCTCGGTCTTGCACACATGCAGTAATACCGGAAAAAATGCGGTGGCAGGCTATTCCCAAAATACAGCTCTGCTCTTAAAGGAGCCACAACATATTTCACCCTTACACCAGACACTGTCTTTCGTCAAAGCCTGTGCAAAGTTCATTAGTTTCAGTGTAGGCATAGGCTTATAGACAGGTGCGGCTTATTTATGTTAAAAATACAAATATTTGTAAAATTCAGTGGTTGTTGCTTATATTTGGGTGCGCTTAATAGTCCGGAAATTACGGTACTTCTTCGTGAATATGAATGAGGCTGCAATTAATTATTAGCACAGACTTGAAATAAATTTTACAGTTATAAAGATGGCTAAATCTGTTACCTAAAACAGCTTTATATCATGTTTTTGTGGGATTTTTGTGGCAGTTTAAATTTACAGAAGTACTCTTGATTTTATTTCAAAGCAAGATGATCAGCTCTGGTTAAATTCACGCCATGCAGCGAGCCAGAATTATGGCTCCATACATGGCGACATTGACCGAAGCATCATGCTACAAGATTTAGCCTCATGACGTTTTATATCTAAGCCAAAACTTGTTGGTGACCATAGCCGTAGTGCAGTGGTTTTCAACCCTTGTCCTGTTAGCTTTCTCTGATGTGTATTATGGCTTTTACCTATTTTGTTTCTTATTTATTTTATTCAAATACAGTTTACCAATATTACCTTTCATTTAATTTAAATAAATCAATTTACTTGACTGGGAGTCAGATTTCTCCCTCAGTACATGAGAGTAATATGCTGTATTTTCAGACACAGCAAAACATTTAAAAGTGCATTTTGTGTTCAAATCAATAATAAACTGAACATCAGGTTACTTTAATAAGAAAAAAAAAAAGTTGAATCTTTAAAATAATCATTAGAGCAAGCAAAGCACTAAAGATTCGAATTGCTGCTATTAAAAAAAATGCTTTTAATAGGAACAGGATCTTATCTGTCCATTCAGCAAGGACGCATGTAGTAAAAAGCAAGAAACATAAAATGTGAAATTAAAGATTTTTTTAAAAGTTGAAACGCTTTCGGTTTGATTGAGCTAAGAATATCAGCCTTTAGCCAAAGAACGCCGATTCATGTAGCCGAGCGGGAAACATTTATTTGAAAGCATGCTCACAGCTGAGGTAGGGGTTAAGATTCACTGAACTGACTGAAAAGTAGCTTTGAACTTTTGTTTCTGTTTTTGTCGATATATAGCACAGTTTTCTACAGCGTTGACATTTGAAATGATGTAGCGTTTATCTATAGTATAGACTATAATATAATCTCTATATTGGGGCATTAAAAAAAAATTTCCGCGAAACGAAATCCAGCTTTCGATATTCTAGCTATTTGGTTATCGGTAGGTTTTTAATTTGACGACGTTCCTTTTGCTTCACTGTGGGTGGAGTCTTTGTAAAAGTGTGTTCTCACCATTACCAAACTGAACTGGATAGATCAGTCATAAAACCAAATGATGTATTTCGCTGACTACATCTAGAACAAAACAAATAACCATAATAGGTTCACACTAAAACAAAGAATATGCATTCTCCAGGACCAAGCTTAGAAACACTGCACCAGGGAGTAAAATAAATACAGACAGTGCAACAAACAAAGTACAATAAACAGCCTGGGTATGAACATTTGCCAGCTCTATATATAGACACGAATAACCAGTACTTTGCCCCTGGGGAATATAATGTTGTTATACTGAATTTGGCATTACAGTAAATGCATCTATAAACAGCAGCACAGCTGAAACACCGTCACATCCCAGACTAGCTGACTAACACGCTGCTACCACATCCAGCAAAAATATAGATCCTGACATGCAGTGTAGCAGCATATTAAGTCAGTCACCCACTTGTACATTCTGCCCGTCACAGTGACAGTAACATACACATATATAACACAGAGGGGGGAAAAAAAACAGCATTATCTGAGCAATGAGAATGGTGCTGAAAGGCAGACAGAAAGAAGTGTAGGATAAAGATCAGAGCGCAGAGATGTTGATGAGCAGAAAAAAAGCACAACAAGCAAACATGGTGAGAGGGGATTCCGCCCTTACTTGAGGCGAGCCTCCAGGCGAGAAGCCCTGGTTGGAGACTGGTGAGGTTGGAGACTGGTTGGCCGGAGAGCCAGTCTGATTGCGATACTGCTGAAAGCAAGAGGCCTTTCAGAAAGACATCACATGTCCACTAAGAGCTCACATGCCTATGCACCTCGGAAAAACACGAGGATGCTCCAGATTGATGCCAGCAGACAACCTGAACTGTGCTCTTAGCAATACTCCAGTTTTCATCTCGGCATTAAATGCATTCATAAAGCTTTCCATCAGAACCTTCCAATACTGCACATGCTCAATGAACAAACATGAGGCTTAAGTTTAAGTTCAGAGTGCACTCACCGAGCTGACTGGTGCGCTTGTGGCTGTTGGTGATTGGCTGGACAAGGAGGTCTGGGGCTGGCTGGAGCTGACGGTGATTGGCGGCAGCTGAATAAGGCGGATGTTCTGTGGCAGTGTCTGCTGCTGCTTCTGCAGATCGTTCAGCAGGCTGAGCAGTGAGTACTGTGACAGCTGCTGCTCCAGAGACATGCTGTCCATCGCAATTGTCTGTAGAACATTAGAGGTTTCAAACGCTTGTATGTTTTCACATTTTACACTTGTACTGACGTCATACGCATCAATATGTTTCATTATTGTCCTTTTGTGGTTCAAAGCAGGGTGGAAATTATGGCATCAGCTAAAAACGCCTGTCAAAGTCGGATGAACTCTGGTTTCCTTCAAAACATCAAGACATTTGTGCCTTTGTAGGGTTAGACAAATCAATACCAGGGCACCCAGGACAAGTAACTTATATTAGTATTATCAGTTTCTCATTCAAGAGTTGATGAGGAATATATGGCTAGTGTTTTGGTCATTGACAGGAGAGCTTGAGTATGCCGTCCCGATCCACCTTCTTAATTTTGCTCCCTCGGCTCCCATGGACATATTATGTAGGTATTATTTTTATTCATTATTTTACCAACTGACAAATTTTCCAGGCTAGGTGTAAAAAACTGAGTAAAATTAACTGCATTGAACAAAGACAAGCAGACTGACACACGCACACACACACTGAAACATCCCAGTAATATAGGCACTCTTAGAACACCTGACCAATCTAATTCATGGACCAGAACTAACTGTGAAGTGTTTCCCACACCTTCTCCTGCTTTCATAAACTCTAATAAACTCATTTCTAATCCTGTCCATCGTCGTCACTCCCAACGAAAACCTCAACATCTTCAGCTCTGCTACCTCCAGGTCCACCTCCTGTCTTTTACTCAATGCCACTGTCTCTAAACTATACAACATAGCAGGTCTCACCACAGTCCTATAAACTTTCCCTTTCACTCTTGCAGATACTCTTCTATCACAAATCACTCCTGCTATCACTCTTCTCCACCCACTTCACCCTGCCTGCACACTTTTCTTCACTTCTCTAACACACTCTCCATCACTTTGCACTGTTGACCCCAGATACCTAAACTCCTCCACCTTCTCCCTGCAACCGCACCACTCCACTGCCCTCCCTCTCATTCACACACATGTACTCTGTCTTACTCCTACTGACTTTCATTCCCCTTCTCTCCAGCATGTACCTCCACCCCTCCAGGCTCTTCTCAACCTGCTCCCTACTCTCACCATGAATCACGGACTATGTATTAATGCACATAATGAAGTCATAGCATAAGATAAAGAATTATATTGAAGCTTTTACTTGCCCAGTGGTCTTATGATTTGTCGTCCCCTGTGATATATAAAATGGCCCATAACCATGCTCAGACAGAGGGAATTGAGTTTCTCTTGCTTGTAGGAGCTTATCAGAATAATGACTATTACGACTGAATATTAAAAGATGGACACCTGCCAATTTCCTTCAATATGAAATATTGAGTGTGAAATATTTGCAAACCAGCATGCATATTAAAGACGTTTATAGGCTAGTGAGTGTTTTGTTAAAAAAACTCTTTTTGGTAAGAATTTATTTAATTGTAATTATTTTTTTTAAAAGTTAATTTAAAAACAACTTTTACCTTAAAAAAATTATAAATATAATGGAAAAAATTATTACACAAATTCAACTGCAACCATTAAGTTCGGGATTATTTTGAAAAATAGTAATAAAAAGATAAATCGGTGTTAAAGGTGTAACAATTGACATAATAAACTACAATTATTACCAGAACAGATACTATTTTGCCATGGCGCCCAGCTGAAAAACCTTTTTTAGAATCGATTCTGAAACTTGCCTGAGAAATGGGCATCTGAGGTGAGAGGGTGGGAGAGAGAGTCGGTGAGAGTTGTTGTGGGCACGATTGCTGCTGCTGGGCATCAATGTTGAGCGTGAGCGCAGTGGGGACAGGGCTGGAGGCAGCCACATGGCTGGCAGCGCTGATGCCCAGGTGGGTGAGGTTGGTGCTCAGATTGCCTGTACTGTTGGATGTGTTGGGGGATGGGAAGGTCACGGGGTCGTCCGGGTCCAGAGGAGTGGGAAGGGGAGGAGGGAACTGGATGTTGGTGAGGTCGGGCAAAGAGCCGCCTGCGCTGTGTGTGGCCGGCATCAACGTGGCGTTCACTTCTTGATCAGGGGATGGGAATATGCTAAAAAAAAAAAAACGATATTAAAATGTAAACATGTTTTTCGTTGAGCATCCCGAATCATTCACTGATATATGAAACAGCATGTACACATATATAAAGCGTTTCTCACTCGTTTCATTGTTAACCATTTAAATATAAATGATCCATTGTTATAATCCTAATGATACACAATACAGCATGAACTCACTTAATCCCTGGAACATCATGTGATTTGGGATGTAGTGATGCCTTCTGGTCATCTTTTTCCATTTCTGTTTCAGGTTCATCTGTATCTGGGGGTGTGAGCAAGACGACTAGAAAGGAGAAAAAAAAATTTTTTAAAAAAGGCCACAAATGAGTTTTCTTCACCTAGCAAAATTAGGTGAGCCCACTTGTTTTTAGGTTTTATCACATGTACCTCGTTTAGGCTGCAGTTCTTGGGATCCTCCGACGAAAGTGTCTTGCTGCGCCGGATTCATGGCGCTCTGATGTAGCGCGGAGTCAGAATTGGTCCTGTATTCAGGTTAAAGGCAGGAGTTAGAAATGGTATGAAGCACTATGTGGAATTAAGATTTTAAATCTGAATGGCCAAATGTGGCTTACCTCCTCCAGCTGGTGTCCGGGGGAGGTGACAGATACACTGAGCCATAAGGACAGCTGTCGATGTAAGTCTCTGTGTTAAGGAAAACGTTGCTGCACGTCACCAACAATTTTTGCATGTTTTTAAACAAGTCAGCATGACAGCCACTAATCTTGGAAGGTGAGGGTTTTCACTTGATTACTCAGACCCATGGCAAAACAGACCGTTTAGTTTTTTTTAAACACGTTGGGAGAATGCTTATTTTTTTTGTGCTCTTTATGTAAACAGATGTCTCTGATTGGTTAGAATTAACATGACTGAGAGAAAGAAAGAGGGCCAGTTTTTCCTCCTCCGGAGACTACATTATATGGAGAAATCCAGTGGAAAAGTCAATGTGTATAATACAGTCTGGTGTAGCAGAGTCTCTACTTCCTCATTCACTTCTGATTCATTGCTAAATAAAACATTTCAATTGTCACTGGAAATCTGAGAAGCTGAAACAATAATTGATGAAAAAGGAATAAAAGATAGAACTTCATCATGCTACTGGGATCTTGTATGTGTTCTTGTCTCCATCAATCTCCAAAAACTGCTTTATCCTGGTCAGAGTCCTGGTGCCTCTTTGGTGAATTCAAACCCAGATGGGATGTCGGTCCATCACAGCTCACCAATACACACATATATACACACACCCCTTTACACACGCATTCAAACCTAAGGCCAATTTAAAATAACCAAACTACCAAATTACATACTTTTGGGAGGTAAGAGGAACTCAGAAAACCTGGAAGAAAGCAATGCAGCCACGAGGAGACCATGTATAACTATATAAGGATATAAGGATCGATCCCTGGACACCTGGAGCAGTGTCATTGCCATACTGTAACACAATGCTAAAACGTTTGGATCTGCATTCACAAAGAAAAATCTCTGACGAGGGATTAATGGTTCCTGAGAGGTTCTCGGTAAAAACCTATTCAGAAAACCACTGAGAAGAACGTTTGCTACGGATGATGGAATGCTTTCCGAATGAATATTAATTCTTATTTTTCGATGAGGTAACAGGGCTTCAGGGTAAATTCAAGCTGCATTTAATTAAACTTAAATGCAGCTCAATTCTCAAAGGAAAAACAATCATGGAAACGCTCACATTATGTACTTGGCTCAGGCTCCGTCAGTTCTATGCGTGTGTATTAATGACAGGAGTTCTATTTAATCAATCAATTTACAGCGGTTACGTAGTCAAGCGTTTAATGTTTTATAGCGAATATATATGTATTTTTAATAACAACTTTAAAATTCGTAATTATGACATTTTCGGATTTATAGGAACAGGTCGGGATTTATGAGTTTACTGTGAAGGCCATGTAACTAGTGGCAGTCAATATTGTAAAATGCCATCACTAGAAGCAATGATGGAGTTGCCCATAGAAGACAAATAATTTGATCTGAAACATGATTTAAAGATTATATCTGCACCTCATCTTTGCTACGTAACTGTAATTCTTATGATCGAGTTGTAGAGACTTTATTCTGTGCATTAATAGGTATGAACGCAGGCCTTAACATCGCATGTGATTGGGCCTTAATGCCTTGCTGACCTACTCTTAAGTTTTAGGATTAAAAACTAATCTCATAAAGCAGCCAGTTCGGAGCTCATTTACACTCCTGATTGTTTCACTTATTCAAAAGAATTCAAACACAACAGCATTAAATGGACAGAAGAAAGACAAACCCATGGAATTCTCCGCACCAGCGAGACAATAAGCGAAGGATATCTGGCGCCCGTGTTTATCCACTGACAGAGGCCTGCGGTGAGGGGACGTGATCCGATTTCGGTCTCGATACACGCGGTCCACCAGGCCGTGGTGCCGAGTCGTTCGACTAGTATCCAGAACTGTAGTCTGAAAAGGAATCTGAGAAGTTGAAGGATCCAATCTTCGCCGGCAAAATTCACGTGTACAGCACAATCAAACTTAACACTCCATCATTGGTTTGGTTTGACTCCAAACATCAAACCGATTCTAAACATAATGCAGTGCGGGTTTGCCCGAGGATGGAGCGGAGTTATGAAAGCATAAAAGCAATGAATCCATTGTACAGTTTCTGTTGTCTTGTTTATGTGAGGTAAATGAAAAGCGATGTCAAAGGCAGTGATGTCACTTCACCCCCCCCACACAATGATACATGGATCCACTGTTAGCGCAAGGCAGGATGGATTACAAATTCTCATCCTCTGCTATATGGCATTATTTGAGGGTAGGATGTGAGGCACATGTGTGCTGTGTCTTTAAATGTCGGCTGCTGTTAAAAGTAACAGATGGATGATGCAGGCAAAGTAAGATCCTAATATTTGAATGCGAGACACACTAGACGGTGTATATCATGTTAAAAAAAGAGCACGTAATAAGTGCTGCAAACAAAACATTTGTGACGTGATAAAAGATAAAAACTAGCATATTCATTCTTTTTGGATTCCCAACCAGTTCCTAAAAACTGATTCCTAGATTCGATCAGATCACAGATTACGTACAACAGTTATATAGGTCAATTACATCCGAACTGGAAACTAGGCCAGCGACAGGGTCACGGGCGGTCGCGCTGTGCGATTGAGCTCATTGTTTACTTTTCCTCGTCTCTGTAAACATTCAAATCAACGACATTAAAAAGTCTAACACAATATTATCTTTTTCAGTTTTTAGAGTGCAAGTATATATTAATAATACCTTTAAAAATAAAAGTATACTTTGGTAAAACTTTGGTAACTTCTGGGAATCTTAAGCAAGTTATTGGGTTCCAACTACAAGTGAAGACATTAAGCACATTATTGTCAGGTGACTTAATAATTATAATAAGTAGTAAGTGTAATAAGCATGCATACAGTGTGGACATTTATGGCATTTGGCAGACGCCCTTGCAGTCTTAGTCATACAGCTGAGGTTGAGGGTTTAGGGCCTTGCCTAAGGACCCAGCAATGTCAGCTTGGTGTCCGAGAAGTCCAACATCTTATCCACTGAGCTACCATTTACTTTACACACTGGATTTACACAGAGGTGCCTTAATCCATGTGAACTGATCATTGAGTACTAGACATCTTTCAGCAGCAAAATTTCTTTACATGCAGAAATATGTCCAGCAGTCTGGGGGGGAGGGGGGTGTTTACTTTCGGCTTGATTTGTGCTTCTGATGCACATGTGCAAGATGTTATATTTATATTCCCTTTCACCACTGACATGGGTTCAGAAAATGGTATTTACTACATACTATGACACGGATTACTTTCAAACCCAAAAAAACAAAAAAAGAAAGACAAAAAGAGAGAGAGGTTTGCATCTGATACAATTTCTAATAGCTCACCTGAAAAGGCAGGTCAGTGTTGCTATTTCCAATCTGATTGACATTGGGCAGTGAACCTCCATAGCACTGAGCACGATTCTGGCCCAGTTGCAAATACTGGGTCTTCTGTAACTGCAGCTGTGCAAAATAAAAGCGCATGAATGAGTGCCAGAGTGAATGACAGCATGAACGCATGAATGAAACAGAACTGAACTCAAAATCTCATCCATGGACAACGAAGAATCCAAACAGATCAGATGCATCGTGAGAAAAGCGGATCAGTGAAGTTTCGGCCATTTATGGCAATGTTTTAGAAGGCTTTCTTACAATCAACGTGGTGCGCATGAGATAAAACCTGGCTGGACTTTTTTTTTGCTGGCAAAGTTTAAGAATGAGACAGCAGAACAGGATCTGTGACACGAACACCGACCCATATCCATGCAAAAAAAACTAACCAGAACCAATTACAGTTTCTGCAATACAAACAAATCAATAACAAACAAATTAACGATGCTCATGTTTGCATGTGGATGTGATGCGTTTTAGACGTGCGAGATTGGACGGTTCAGGTGCGCGCTGCACTGGAAGTAGCCGTGCAGCTGTGCAGCACATCTGTAGCCCATTTTGTCGCGCAGAGCTCGCGCACTAAACCGCTTTCCACGCGTTCACGATATATAGAAAAAAAATTACAAAATAATATTAATAATAATAAAAAAAACTGCAGTTTTTCTCGTGCTTTTCTTTTCTTTTTTTTATCGTGGACATGGAGAGAATAAATTAAACAACCCGATTGGGAAGGTGGCGGATTTGTGTGTTTTGCTCCAGAACCGTGATGGGCAGAGAGCTGCTAGCGCAGCGGCTAGTCGGTGTAACCGGGAGATGCGGCTGGAGGAGGAGGAGGAGGAGGAGGAGGAAGAGGAGGAGAGAGAGAGAGAGAGAGAGAGAGAGAGAGAGAGAGAGAGAGAGAAATAATAATAAATCACGACCCCGTCGCGGGGGAAATCTCGGCACGTACCCGCGCAGCTCGAGTAATGCTCAGGTCTTTCATGACTTCCTCGAACGCCGCCGTCTCCTCCGCCTGCTTTTGGTTGTGCAGCGCGATCTTCTCGCTGAATTTCCGCGGATTGTTTGAGGTCGCCATCTTCCGTTCTTCTCCCAAAACAGACCCTTTTGCGCCAGACGTGCGCGCCGCCGTCGCCTCGTCACGCGCGCGGAGGATTTTGGGCTTTGAAGTCACCGCGCGCGCCGAACGCGCCGCACATGTAGGCAGAGCGCGTGCAGGAGCAGCGCGCGTTCAACCAACGATTATGCTGCTGAATTGTCCAATTCAAAGTATCTAATACAAAATAAACATTATAATGCAAGAAAAACATTAGATACATAATAGATATAATACAAATTAAACACAATAGAAACAAAACCCACTGTAATACAGAATAAACACGATGAAATATAAACACTATAATACAGAATAAACACTATAATGCAAAATATTAACCATAATGCAATTAACACTATAATACAGAATAAACAGTATAATACAAATATAAACCATAATACACAATAAGCACCATAATGCAGAATAAAAACTATTTAAACAATTAATTAGAACCCATTAATTGTAAATAATACAGTCTGCTACAATGACTTCAGTTGGCATCACCCATCAGTTAACCATTAAAAAAATAACTATAATGACATTTGGTGCCACCCACATGAGGACTGGTTCCCATCTTAGTCTAGAAGGTTTGTTCCTCTCAGGGATGTTTTCCTTATCACTGTTGCCACTGGGTTGCGCATTAGGGTAACAAATAAACGTATAGTAATTAACTTATACATTTAAATTATATAACCTACTTATCTCTGTTAAGCTGCTTTGGACCAATGTCCATTGTTAAAAGGGCTACACAAATAAAACTGAATTATATTCAATTGATCTACGAGTTGCCCAAGATGTTCTACAGTTGGTGTCTGTTCTACAATGGTGTCCACTCAACATACCATGCTATCAATAGAAGTCAACAGATTACCAGTAGATACCATTACAGTAGCCTTTTAAACCAATCCAATTCCTATTACCATCATAAAACATATTTTGTGAGATTGTTTTTGTTTAGTATTTTTTCAGCAGGGTGGATGAGGGTCTCTAAATACAATGTTTACTATAAAAGCATGTACTACATTTTTTACTGTGGTTATCTTGACCATATTCTACAACCAAACGTGCTGATTGACCTTGTCAGCTGGTCAGTATCTCTCTCTCTCTCTCTCTCTCTCTTGTTTTGGGTCACAGTGTATCTGGAGTCTATGTTGGAAATACTGGGTGTGAGTTAGGACTAAACTCTGGATGGGACACAGGTCAATACAGAACACTATGCACAAATACACCACCAATCAGCTTCCTTTGTATTGTCATTGCACTTGACCACTGTTGTCTGAAAAGATCAGTCAGTGCACCTTACCTACAATGTACCTGTAATAAACAAATATTTTTGTACTTTTATTTCCTCAGGATTTTGTGTTTATGCAAAACCATCTTCTGTTGAAATCACATAAACCACCAACTTGCCTGAGCGGTCATAGTCAATTTCAGCACTCAGATCATTTCTGGGCTGTACACAGAGGCTTGTATTGGGAAATTAACCAAACCCTTTTGATTACAATGTTTAGAAATATGATGAAACATCACCTTTTGTGTTTTATTTAATGCTCTTAGCATTTTAATATTAGATGAATCAGTTTTTAGCCTTGTGTAAAAGATATACAGTACTGTGCAAAACCTTTTGGCAGGTGTAAAATGATGTAAAGTAAAACTGCTTTCAAATATAGGTGTGATTACTTTTTTTTAATCACCTAACAAAATGGAAACTAAATGAATGAAAGAGAAAATCATTATTTTGACAGCATAAATCCTTCTAGGTACACTTGCACACAGTTTTTGAAGGAACTCGGCCAGTAGGTTGTTGCAAACATCTTGGAGAACTAACCACACATCATCTATAGATGTAGGCTGCCACAGATCCTTCTGCCTCTTCATGTAATTCCCATAAAACTTGATGATGTTAAGATCTGGAGTTCTGTAGGGGCCAATCCATCACTCTCAGGACTCCTTTTGGAAAATAAAATGTCATGTTTCAGCCACCTGGTGTGGGTCACAAAAGAAACTGTTGAAAGATTGAAGTTCAGCATTTGGGTCAATATTATAAAACCTTTATATTAATCATCTTTTATTTTATTTTGTTGTTAATTTGCATTCAGTTCAAAACATCTGAGTTTGAACATGCTGGTTTCAGCTCACTGATTTTGGTTTGCTAATTAAAAAGAATTATGTAGGCTTTGATAAGACTGTTAATCTATGAGGTTTAATGACTGACTACTGAATTCCTCAGCTATAGAACCGGAGCTGCTACTACTGCTAATCAGGATTTCAAAGTACTTGTAAGTAGTTCACACAAATAAGATGAAAGATAAGTCACACATCCGTCCATTTCCTGCTTTATTAAACAAACAATTTCATTGATAAAAGACACTTTAAAATAGAACAAAAGCACAGCTGAGCTTACAATCAAACTCGAACAAGAGACAGGAAAAAGTGCTACAGATACAGAAGGCGATACGTTCAGCAAATGTTGTTGCACGAGCATAGTGGAGTCTTTCACTGCAAATGAAAACATTGATAGGGGACACGAAGCATTGAATACATCATGGCGACCAATTTACTAGGAACATATATACACTTGCACGCTCACATTATCCAAATCAGCCAATCACATGGGTGCAGAATAATGCAGAACAGTCAGGCGGACACACGTTCACGTCAAACATCAGGTTGAGAATAAAATTGCGAGTGCAGTGACTTTCATGACACGGTTATTGGTTAATGAGGGAAATCAAAGTGTTTACTCAAATCACCACTCTGAACAAGCACGAAAAGCATCTTGCACGACATGTCAAACTCATAATCATGACAGCAGATTTGTTTCCCCCTATTTTAGAAGTCTGAAGCTCTTGGCCTTAAATGTGTTTGGATTAGATTAGATTAGCCTTTATGCCTGATCCCTTAAGAAAAATCTGTCTTGGACAAACACCCACATAACACCACACACGTGCAATCATTGTACGCGTTGCGCTGCCACTACGTTACGGGCAAGCGTACATGTGCTCCTAATAAAGTGACCTTTTCAAAATAAAACAATTAGTACATAAACACAACACAATATACAGTACAACATATTGTGCATAAACAGACAAATCATCGTTTCCACTGACAACCAGATGGATTTCATTGATCCAGGAGAAGAACAGAAAATGCAGGTATGAGGGGGAAAATTTTTGGGATTTGGGTTGAACTTTTCAACAAGAGTCTTTTCTCTTGTATCCGTGGTACAACAAAGAGGGTGTAACATTGCAGTGTACATTCAGAGGGCCGAATTCATACGTTAATCCAACCAATTCACTTAGAAGTAATGATATAAATACCCAAAGCATTGAATTTAAATTCGACAGCAATGTTAGAATCATACCAAGAGCATAAAACATGCTGCTTCTTTCTGGTATTGTGCATTCAAAGAATATGAGTAGTATGTCCCTGTGATAAATAACCCAAAATAATACTAGTGCAACAACATACTAGCAGAGAGGAAATTGAAAAGTTGGATAAAATCCTCACACATTACACTGTATAAAATTCACTTCACACGTTTCCTCTGCGATAAGAAAGAATCTGTGTACGAGGATTGCCTGCAGACATTTTGTGTGTGTAACTGTTAGCTTGTGCCCTAGAACCATCCTGAGCTAATAGTTTGTAGTCGTTGAAATAAAACGCAATCATTGACCACTGTGTTTTGTACAAATTTGATCATGTGCTTTATTCGATACGCAACAAAAAACGAACCAAAAATTACTTCACGGCAGCAGTCAGCGGTTGTTGCCGCAGTGCTTTAGACTGTAGTGATTTATCATACATTCAAATACAAAGAGAAACACTACGCCTATTCAGCCTCATCACTTTTTTTTTTTTAAACAAGAGCAGTGTGTTTGTGTGTTTTTATAGTTCATTACACTCGGCACTAACTCTACAACGAAACACTGTTAATCCATTAGCGTCTCTGTTAGGATCGCAGTGAAAGAACGCAAATCCAGTCGTGGTGCTTGGACGTAGCAAAGTGCTCTATACAGTTCATCGGTATTAAGTGCATTACGAAACGCAACCTGGTGTGCTTTCTGAGATTACAAATGGCCTTGAAGGACAAACAGGTAATTATGTAATCGCACCTAAGAGCTGGAGGTTGTTCAAGGACAAATGCAAAAGTCATCAAATGAACACGAGTCGTATTGTGCTTAGTAGATTTAGATATTAAAGATAAACCATCCATGTTAATTATACAGGGAAATTTAAATGCACATTTTGCATGTAGAGACATGTTAACATTTCTCCCACACACACTTTGCCAGAAGTGCTAATGAAAAATTGAGGCGTATACTCAGAAACTCAGATGAATTATTTAAAAAAAAAAAAAAAGTGTGTTTGAATTCAATTTTTTTTTAAATATAGAAGTGTCTAGAGAAATCCTTCACCAATTCCCTTCATTAAAAAGGCCTTTAGAAGAAGCTGCATGGTGTAAAGTGTCATAAAGCAACTCTGATGTTTTGCGAGCCTTAAGGCAACAGTGTACTTCAAACAGAAAAGAAGAAAAAAAAAAAGGAAAATTCTCCCCCCAAAGCATGAAGAAATACTTGAACGTTCAAGCTGCAAGACAGAGCTGAACACTGCCTATTCTATTTCACACACATTCGTAATTAGTCTTTATATTATAAAACTGCTTGCTGTATCAGTGTATAAGAACTGTTCGATTCTTAATTGATTCATTTACTTTCAAGAAACTATTGGTTCATCTTCATCTTGTCATCAAAACGTAAAGAAAAAATATATATAATACCCAATTCAACCATTACAGTGCTCTTAAATCTAATAATATTAGTACTAATTAAAAAAAAACAAAAGAGAGAGAGAAATGAATATCATTAATTTGTTCATCTTAATCAAAGAGTCATAGTGCATCAGGCATAAGGTGATAATACACCCTGGATGGTACGCTGGATCACCACGCTTCATGAACAAACATTCCCTTAGTCTTATTTAATTTGGTGCAGAGACGACTCATGATCATGTAGTGCAAAAAATGAAGTAGCAAGTCAGAATTATAGCATCAGAATGGTTCAGAACGTTCTAGAACCTCATGAATGTACTACATGTTCTGAAGGGGTCCGGTTTTGTTTAGATCTTTCTTGTTTGTAAAATGTACCAC
Source organism: Silurus meridionalis (assembly GCF_014805685.1). NCBI lineage: Eukaryota > Metazoa > Chordata > Actinopteri > Siluriformes > Siluridae > Silurus > Silurus meridionalis. The sequence goes on from NC_060892.1 coordinate 18,464,029, forward strand.
CCGGTTTGTCTATCCGATCCGAGACTGTACATATAAAGAGAACTAATACATGTAGTGGCTTTAGGCTGATGAATTGTGCAAATGTGAAGTAATGACATGTACATCAGCAGAAATAAAACTATAAACCTGTGACCAGCTTCTCTCAAAAAAAAAAAAAAAAAGGTTTATATCACTGGACCGCTAAACATGACCAAAGATTTGAAGAAACACAGGTTTTAATGTAAAACCAACTAAAGAAAAAAAAAAACCCTTCACAAGATGTCACTTCACATTTTCCAGTTAAGCAGGTCACCTCTGTGTGGGGGTTTGTGGCAGAATTATAGGTGTACAAGCAATCCCAGCGAAGGATTCCGGAAAGTGCAGATCCCTCTCCCACTCGTCCCTTTCTGTGTTGTAGACTTGGACGATGCTTGTAACGTTATTTAGATGCCAGTTGTATCCTCCGACAATGTAAATCTTTCTGTCCAATAAGCAACATCCTGCCTCAGACTGGCCTGCGCGCATTGGACTAACCATCGTCCACTGATCCGTCTCCGGGACGTAATATTCTACAGCTAGGACGTCGAAGCAACGGTCCACGTGGTCCATTCTTCCTCCAAGAGCATAGACGCGCTCGTTCACGCTGATCATGGCATGCAGCACTCGTGGCTCGTTCATTGGGGATTTAAAATCCCACTGGTCTGTTTCTGGATCATAGCAATGAAGAGACTTCTTATCCTCCACGGAAACGCCATATCCTCCCGAGACGTAAAGCTTATCTCCGCATGTTGCTCCTGCGTGACCCCATATCCTTCTCTTTAGAGACTCCGCGTACGTCCATTCGTTTTTTTTGGGACAGTAACGCTCTACGGATGAAAGGCTACCGGATCTGTTGCGCCCCCCAGTGGCATACAGCTGTCCCTGCAGCACGTTGAGCTGAAATTGAATGCGGCTCTCTTGCATCGGCCGGATGCGCAACCACTGGTTGAGATGGGGATCGTATCGGAAACTGGCGTCCACGGCACCTTCACCGCTGCGGTACTGCAGGTGCTGGCCTCCGACCACGTAAACAAAATTATCTAGGACAGAAACACAGGTGTGGCTGCAGCCTGCCTCCATGTCGGTCAGCTCCTTGAACTGCCTGGATGTGCCATCAGCCAGGCAGTACACCTTTGCGCTCACTGTGCGGTCATTGTCCGTGTATGGCGTGCCACCGAAAGCAATCAGCGAGACGACGTCCGATCGAATGACGGTACGAGGGGACTGCATCTCGTGCTGGCGGAAAGGCAGTATCTGATAATTAAACGCCTCAAGAAGGTACTGCCTGCACAACACATCCTCCACCATGATGTCCACGGTCTGCACGCGGTCCACCAGCTCGGAGGAGCGCATCAGCGGGAAGCGGACGTGTCTCAGCACCTCGTTTGCTGCAGGACGCCGAGAGGAATCGTGCCGAAGCCAACGGATAGCTGCGTGAAACAAATCGATCTCGGTACACCCCTTTAGCTTGTTGCTCTGGAGGAAAAACACCAGCCGCTCCATTGGGATATGCAGGAAATCGTCCTCCTCAGCAATCTGCAGGAAGTGGCGGAAGGTGAAGGCGTCTACCGATTCTTTCAGCGAGGACAAGCTGAAGGCAGCAGCCATCTGACCGATGTTCAAACAAGTCTCCACGCTCATGGCTGATTTCAGGAACTCTTCGCAGAGCTCCACAACAGGCACCATCTGAAGGAAAACGGCTGCCCCAAGCACATCCTGGATGCAGTCGAGGTCGAGCGTGACCTCAGAGCTATAAGCGAAATCGATGATGTGCTTTAGGCCACGTGCGGACAAGCCCTTAAGCTCAATCGTGGCCTGGTTCGACTCTTTCATCCCACCAGTGAACATGGCTCTAAAAAAATAATAATAATAAAATAAGGTAAACATGAAACATGTCGCACCATTGCTAAATAAAACAAATTCTATAGAGAAGTTTCACTGTAAATTTGTCTCGTATTGTTTGAAGGCACAAACCATTAGCGGAGAACACGTTCGATTAATTCTTAAATTATTCATTAAAGCATATTCAGCAAACTTTAAATAATGATCATACATCATACCTGCTGTTATACCGAGGCTCGTGCGCTCTAAAAATGCTTGATCAACATTTTTTTTTATTAGATTATCTCCTCTAAACTTCTTGCAGCAAAAAGCCAGCCATGACTTGCGCTACATTACCTTAATTATTGATTTGCAGCTGATTGCGTTCCAGGAAAGTGGATCAAATTCCCCGTTATTGAGTTACTGCGACTCACGCAACACCCAGCGTCTTTGAAAGGACTAGAAATTTCTATTTCGAATAGAATCCTCACCTGAAGTAGTCACTGCAGGATGCCAGCACAGCCTTGTGCACCTGGAAGCATTCGTCGTTGACGGCAAGTTCGACGTCCAGTAACTGTCCGTTGTCTCGCAGAGCAGAAAGACCCCTCAGGAGCGAGCTACTGTGACTAGGGGCTGAGAAAGTGCAGCGAATGGTGCTGTTCTTATTGTTAGCCATGCTGTGAAACAAGGAAAAATCAGTTTACATATTTCATCTCTTACTGCACGCGACTCTCTGGCAAAGTAATCCATCAAACTCAAGAGCGCACGCAACACCGGGCGCTCTGTGAGAATGCACGTGAAAGGAGCATCTCGTTGCTGTTTTGTGTTGACTCCCCAGCAACAGGCTCTCTAATTTCTAAGCGCCAACCAACGTAACACCTGCAACTGTGCTTCCTTTTGAATTATTCATGCAAACTCTATTAGGAGTTGTTGTCTATCTTTCTGGATGACCGTCAAAACAGTGCAGGATCATCACAAGTAAGATGAGGAAAAGGAGGTTTGAATAAAAAAGTATCAATAAAAAAAAAAGAAGAAATGGATTATTATGTTCAGGCTTTTAATGCTGACGTGTACACGCATTAAGGCGACCATACCAATACTATACAAGGCTAAAACAAAAAAAACAACAGAAATATGTGCATTAGTCGTGAACAAAGACAGTTCATAAGACACACTAAATAAAATGTGTATCCAATAACCATTAACAAGAAAATCCAATAACATTAAAATATCACAGAAATTGAAATAATCAAGAAAAACTGAATCATTTTTTACTGCAAATAATGTTCAAAACCAAAAAAAAAGTAAGGGAGTCTCAAGTCTTGTGAATTATTCCATATTCCTGAACGCAGCATGAAATCCTGAAACATCTGTATGTGTATACTTCACCACAAAATAGCACACGATAATACCATTCTAACCACAGCAGCTCTTACAACTTGGACTAGAGTAGAATCAATACTGATCCTGGTCTCAAGTATCAGTTTGATGTCGTAATTGCTTCCTCACACTAAAACCAAAGTGGTACTGCATGTACAGGTGCATGTTGTTGCAAGACTTTTCAATGCATTTAAATAGACAATGCGAGCAAGCCGACCTGCACGGATCACTGAGTATTGTTAACATGAGGTGCAACACAAGGTGCCGTGAGCCCCTGTCACACAAAGCAGACGTGGACGGTCGAGGCACTGATGCGAGGGTGCAGAAAAACAGTCATGCATGAGAGCACTTCAGGTCTGCGAGCACTGAGCCACACATGCTTCCTTTCTCATATTAGGCTCGTCCTCGCTCTCTCTAGGAAATATATCTTTTAAACACTATGAAATGTTTTTATCACAAAACTCAATTTCACTCCAAACAGCACAGGACAGTACACCAATACAAACAGATACACAAGAGTGTCTATACCACTCATTTTTCTGACTATAAATACAAATCTAAAACAAAAATGGACATTTTTGACATTATTTAATTCCTCAATCATGTCTGATTATGATAAATACTTAAAAGCATGCAATCTAAAAGTCTAAAAGCTCTGTCATCCCTACATCTTAAATACTTTCTAGTAGAGCAGGATAATTGTTTATGTATAATATCTATGGGTTTAACTGGAACCTAATGCTTCCTTCAAGGGCATTTAAATTGTTTACATCTATGAAGGCGTCTTTTGTATTATTTCCATGATGAAACCAAAGCAATATTGCGATGCAACACACTCATGATTTAGTCATTAATTAAATAGTCGTAGTGTAATTCGACTTTTGATTTGGAAACTGGTACTTCCACCAAATTCCGACCGCACTTGAAGGCAACATAAGAAGCGGACACTTGAACGCTGCATAACTTTGGTTTCATTATAATCTGAAGTAGTCAGTTAACATAAGGATCAGGATATTGAAAAAAGAAAAGAGTGTGGATAATAAATAATTAGATTTCTACACAGAAAGGTGATCTTACATCTCGGCTGGATTGCAATAAGTACAAAGTCAAATGTTTTTTGTTTGATTTCTAAACTTGCTGGAAAGCATCGTTACCTGCTGTGTGAACGAGTCGCACAGAGTTCCCCACCGTCCAACTCCGCCATGTTTGAAGCCGCAGTGCTCTGTAAAGGACATCATGCAGGGAATAAACGATCTCTCGTCCTGAAAATCATACTCCTACAATGTGCACTCGTGCCCCGAGATCAAGTCGCTCTTTCGGACACAATCCGATGCAAGGCGTTCACACTTCAGGGGTTTCTCGGTCCAGTGATCGCTGCGAGCTTGAACATGATCGGTTCTGTCTCTATCAGAATAAACACGTTATATACCACAGCATTAAAGTCGAGCGGATCTCCTGCTTTATACAAGCCACCTGTTTGTCTTCTCTCTGTCTCCTCTGGAGCCATGACTACGTAATGCGATGAAGTTTTGGGAGTGTTCATGTCACATTGACTGCGCAGAATCCGAGATGTACTTAATATATACATACATTTAACGCAAAACAATACCTTCATTTGAAGATACAAAAATGTAGTAATTGTAGTATAGACATGGTAGATTTTTTTCCTCAAATGTTTTTATTTTACAATTTCTAAACATTATTATTAACCTGAGAAGTCCCGCCTCCCTCTTTGTGATTGGCCAGGGTTAATAATCTGCACCCAACTCGTCCGGTGATTAAGCAAAATAAAATAAAAATTAAAAAACAGACTGATTTTTTTATATCTCTAGAAAACAAGTATATATAGTATAAAATGGTGTTGCAATTATCAATAATTATATTTAAAAAAATCTTTAAAATATCCTACAATTATTAACATGTTGATTTTTTTGTGTCCTTCTGGCCATACCTTTAGGCCAGAATCAGGAGCCGGGCGCAGGTTTATGACGTAGAAGGGACGCGTCGTGCTAAAAGCTCCACGAGGGTTGTTTTGGATTAGAGCGCTCGTGAAAACAATATATGGGTTCCAGCTTGGTGACAATCGCCGTACTTTTTTAGGTTTTCTTGATCATTTTTGGTTTGTTTATAATGGCAACTTTTGAGTCTCTTGGTCTGTCCGAGTGGTTGGTTGTCCAGTGTAGGCAGATGGGCATCGCCCGGCCGACCCCAGTGCAGGAACACTGCATGCCAGCTATCCTGGAAGGTGGGTTTTGTATTGACACATCTCATGAATAAATAACAATACTCAGCAATATAACGTTTGATTTCTTTTCGTTGTGAATGAAGGTCGAGACTGTTTGGGTTGTGCGAAAACTGGAAGCGGAAAAACTGCAGCATTTGTTCTTCCCGTGCTGCAGAAATTGTCTGAGGATCCCTACGGCATCTTCTGTCTGGTCCTTACGCCCACACGGTGGGTCATCTTTATTCAAATGATGTTTGTAATTAATCTCTGGTATAAAAGCCATGGTAGAAGTTGCTCACCTCATATAAGCTCTATTAACACAATTAGTTTGTGATGCATGTTATTTTCTTGACTCCTCAGGGAACTGGCCTATCAGATAGCAGAACAGTTTAGAGCTTTAGGAAAGCCTCTGGGACTGAGAGACTGTATCATTGTTGGAGGAATGGGTATGGTACAAAAAAACAAAACCTATACACAGATAATCTAGAGATAATCTAGACAAAGATTTTATAGCGAGGTATTTTCTGTTTCTCACATTGTTTTTGTTTATTTACCTCTGCTGTGTGTGTGTGTTTTTGCAATAAGACATGGTGACTCAGGGGTTGGAGCTTTCCAAAAAGCCCCATGTCGTCGTCGCAACGCCCGGGAGATTAGCAGATCACATTCGAAGTTCGGACACGTTTGATATGAAAAGACTCCGATTCTTAGTAAGGAAACACCCGTCACACACTCTTATTAGAAGACTTTGATTAGTATCTGAATACTATGTATTTGGGTTTCTCATCAGATCCTGGATGAGGCTGATCGTTTGCTCGAGCAGGGCTGCACAGACTTCACTAAGGACCTGGAGGTGATTCTGAGCGCTGTGCCGGCGAAAAGGCAAACGTTGCTTTTCAGCGCGACCCTGACTGACACGCTACAAGAACTCAAGAGCGTTGCTATGAACAAGCCTTTCTACTGGGAGCACAAATCCGAGTAAAGACACGCATTGTCTCCTCACACGTTTTTTAAAAATAATTATTGTTTTAATGAATGTCCATATGAAATCAGTTTCTTAGATTAACATCTTACTAATTTACAATAGATTAGACTCTCAGTCCAGGCATCAATGGTCGAGAACTGCTCTCGCTTCAGATTTTGTCTTTTGACAGAGTTAACTGATCAAGGAGCCAGAGACAAACTCATGTGTCTTACAAAAAGCCCTGACCTCAACCCCACTGAAGACCTGTAGGATGAACTGCACCCAGATTTTATTAATGCTAAATGATGCCTTTTGAGGGAACTTTATTTGCAGTAGAGTGGCAGCTGTTATCAGGGGAAAAGGAGGAGTAAATTTGTAATGTAATGTTCCTGAAACACTTATGGATATTATGTTTATTATAACAGTATGAACACACACATTTATGGTATAACTACAGGCTGAATGAATGAGCTGAATCTCCTTTTATTCTGTTCATATAATTTCTGTCGAAACTGAAATGCTCAGCACCATTGATAACTCTCAGTGATGACCCTTTTTCCATTTCTATTTCTCCAGGGTGCGAACAGTGGAAGAGCTGGACCAGAGATACATCCTTACGCCTGAGAAAGTCAAAGATGCGTACCTGGTGAGCCTCATCCAAAAATTCCAAGACGAACACGATGACTGGTCGATCATGATTTTCACCAACACGTGCAAGTAAGTCCTCGAAGTAGAATGAACGGTTTGAGAATTTGCAGCATCTCAATTTACACAACTCTGCTTTTAAAGAATATTTAGTTGTATCTCGTATTAGTTCATTTAAAAACATTAATAAAAAAAAAACCCTTATATATGAATCTGAACAGATTATATCCCTTAACATACCCGGTTCACTCTCATTCACTGCAGGTATCTGAATAGATCTCGCGTGCCAAAGTTGTGTGATTGAGGCTTTAGCTCTTGTTAATTACACCTACAGGTAATTGAAGGTGCAAAAAATCTAATGTCATTTAGTATTAGTACAAATAATATGGAAAATGATTGGAAAGTGATCAAATCCAATTGTTTAAGCCCTCGTCCTATAACAAGTGTATTAGATTCTGTACACGTCAGGCATTTTATAGACACGTTCTTAATGTCCCTACCAGAGGTGGAAAGTAAAGAAGTACAAATATTTCTTTACTGTACTTAAGTACATTTTTTTGGTATCAGTACTTTACTTCACTATGTATTTTTAGACAACTTTTCACTTTTACTCTACATTTTTACACAAATATCTTTACTTTCTACTTCTTACATTTTAAAAACGGTCTCGTTACTTTAGTTTTAATCTATTTGGTGAAATAGTGGTGACTTATTTTTAATTTTTTTTTTAAGCTCATTAAACTAAATTATGGCTGTTTTTACACAGATTTTAATTACTGCACCTTTAACAGACTGATTTGTGTGTGTGTGTGTGTGTGTGTTCCTGCTTAGACATTGCCAAATACTCACAATGATGCTTCGCGAGTTCAAATTTCCTGCCATCTCCTTGCATTCCATGATGAAACAGGTATGTGGGAATAATCCAGTCGAAGTGCAGATTATATTCAGAATTTTTAAATTATATTGAGTTTTCTCTCCTCGTGTATATGAATCACCGTTTTCATGTCATTAAAGAAACAGCGGTTTGCGAACCTTGCCAAGTTCAAGTCCAATATTTACAAGATCCTTATAGCCACGGATGTAGCTGCGAGGTACGTCCACTTTTGTAGATGAAAACTTTTACTCACTGTATATTTCTCTTGAATAATCTTTTCTTTTCTTTCCCATAATTTCTCTGAAGGGGTTTGGATATACCTACAGTGCAGGTAGTCATCAATCATAATACCCCTGGATTGCCTAAAATCTACATCCACAGAGTCGGCAGAACCGCACGTGCAGGTATCCCATTTCTTCAGAAAGACTTTAATGGTCTGTTCATACCTGTTTTCCATCCTGATTTATTAAATTGTTTTGTATTGCAGGGAGAAACGGTGTTTCCATTACACTGGTCACACAGTACGACATCCATCTGGTCAACGCTATAGAGGAGCAGATCCGTAAGTTCTCAACCGGGCCAAATCATTGTTTTCGATAATCACTATGCTGTGCAAATGCAATATGGCACTGGTCTTTCCTCTCTGAGGTCTAACGATGTACTTGTTTAGAGACCAAGCTGAAGGAGTATCCAATTCAAGAGAAAGAGGTGCTAAAGATTCTTACCCAAGTCAACGTGACGAGACGACAGTGTGAAATTGTACGGCTTCCATTTACTTTGTTTTCTTATGTTTCAAGAGACCAAGTCGTTCAGTTGTATAAAAACTTGTGTTTTCTTGATTATCATTGTAGAAGCTGGAGGCAACTGATTTTGATGAGAAAAAGGAAATAAATAAAAGGAAGCAAATGATCCTTGAAGGGAAGGTAAGGATCGATTCGAAAAGGATGGACAAATCTCACTTTAATGCCTACTATAACTGTGTATAAATGGCAGAACTGCTGGATGAAAGGATGGGGAGATGGGTGGTTAAATGGAAAGTAATAGTTGGCTGGATGGATGGAACAATGAATGGCTGGATGAAGAGTGATGGATGGATGAGGGGAGAGAGTGATGATTTACAGAAAGATACAACTTTATTAATTCAAGAGTGTAATTGTAACAATAAACAGCCGGTTCTCAGACAAACAACACGGTGTAGCATATTAAGGCTAGGTTATATTAAAAGATTACAATGAGAGAGAAGGTAGAATTATTTAAATTGATTTAATTAAAAAAAAAAACTGATACGCTGTTTACAAACGTGCATAAAGGTGGGAATCTGAGAACTGCACATTAAGATGTAATGAGGTAAAAACATTGCAAAATAAATAAAAATAGTGATTTTAATAAAGTTATTTTGCATCGCAGGACCCGGATTTGGAAGAAAAGCGAAAGCAAGAGCTTGCCAAGATAAAAAGAGAAAAAAAGAAATTCAAGGGAAGAATTCAGGAGACCATCCAGAAGAAGAAAGATGCCGTCCTGAAATCAAGAGCAAAGTGTAAAACTGCTCCCAGGCAGTCTGTTCCCGGACCCTCATAAATCTGTGCATTATAAACTGTCTGTACAATCTTTTCTCTTGTGTATATAAAAATAAACAAAACGAATATTTTATTTCACGCATCTGATTGTCAAGTAAACTTTTATTTTTTTTTACCAAGTTTGGAAGCGCAGAAACTCTTACTTTGAGGACTTTTATTATATATTTCCAGGTCGCATGATAAGAACCCGGAAGTAAAATAGCAGCGCAGAACAGTATGTGGTTTGAACCGCGTTCTATTATACCGAAAATTTGGCAAGTAGCCTGTATAAACATCTAGAACAAACCAATATTCAATTATATCTTTAAAAAAAACTAGTAGGTAATTCACTAAATAAGGCGCGATGGTAAGTAAATATATTTAAGATTTTCGGGGAATTTCCCAGTAACTGGTGGAGGGATTTTGTTAGCATGTGATTAGCGCTCTATGTGTGGTGATACCGTGTGTTAACAGCGGTATCACCGCACAACCTTTAACAGGTTTATGGAGATCAGATGTGAAGATTGTTGTTTAGTTTCCTGCTTTATTTCACACGTGCAGGTAGCCGATGATTAGCAGGCTAACGTTAGCACGAGTGTAAACTAGGGTGGTAAAGCGTGTGTATAAAGCAGAAGGGGTTTACTGTCTGTCTGTCTGTGTGTGTGCGCGCGCGCGGTTCATTGATCATATTGGATGTGGAGTTTTTATTGACCATCCTTAAATCTATCGGTGTTTCCTGCAGGTGAGACTGTTTAGGTTTTATTGTCATTTCAACTATATACAGTTCAGTACACAGTGAAACGAAACAACGTTTTTCCAGGATCAAGGTGCTGCAGCAAACAGCATAAAGAACACAGAAGTACACAACTCTAAACAACACAGAGTGCACATGTGCAACATTTAGTGCAAAAAATGACAAGTAAAACAAATAATACAACCAGTACAGCACACAGAAGGTTGTGCAAAAAGGATTGTCTGAATACGAATCAAAATATAAATACTGTACATGTAAACATTTGGCTGGATGTAAACCTTAGGTTCAACAGTGTGTGTGTGTGTGTGTGTGTGTGTGTGTGTCAGTCCAGTTCCTTCATGTTGAGGAGTCTGATGGCTTGTGGGGATGAAACTGTTACACAGTCTGGATTTGCTTCTGAAGCTCTTTCCAGACGGCAGGAGAGTGAAGTGTGTGTGTGAGGGGTGTGTTCGATCAGCCACAATGCTGGTGGCTTTAAGGATGTAGCGTGTGGTGTAAATATCAATGATCCATGACGTTAGAGAGACCCCGATGATCATCTCAGCCATCCTCACTATCCGCTGTAGGGTCTTGCGATCTGAGACGGCGCAGTTCTCAAACCAGGCAGTGATGCAGCTGCTTGGGATGCTTTGGATGGTCCCTCTGTAGAAGCTTGTGAGGATGTGTGGTGGAAGCTGTGCCAGCCTCAGCTTTCTCAGAAAGTAGGGACGCCGCTGAGCTTTCCTTGTTATGGAGCTGGTGTTGAGGGACCAGGTGAGGTTCTCCACCAAGGTATTTGGTGCTCTCCACGATGTCCACTGAGGAGCCATTGATGTTCAGCAGGGGAGCGGTTTATTTATGTTCTAATGAAGTCAGCAACCATTTATTTTGTTTGGTCTACGCTCAGAGACAGGTCATTGGCTTTACACCAGTTAACCTCTGCACCTTCTCTCTGCATGCTGATTCGGCGTTCTTGCTGATGAGACCCAACCCCATCAGATTACATTCATAACCCTTCATGAAATGCACAGAGAAACGGGAACATAATTCTGAAACCCGAAAACAGCCACTTTTATACTTTGCAACAAACTTCTTGCGGTGGGCGGGGTTTCACAGTGCTTTACCCTCATTGGCTAGTGAGATGTAGATTGACGGCTTGTGCAATTAGAGACTCCAGTGAATGATGAAGAGCTTTCAGGATGCAGTTATCTGTACAGATAAAATGTTTGTAGTGGAATTTTCTTCCTTCCATACATCTATCCATCCAAACATTATTTTATCCACACCTCCATCCATACAACTAAACATCCACCCATTCATACATTCCTATATACATACCTCCTTCCAGTCCATTTCAGTCTCATTTCACTCATTACTTAAAGATAGTAAACATTTCAACCTCACTTTGCACACATTTCCTTAAGCAGATGCCTGTTTTTTTAATTTCTATTAACAGGCAAGAAACACCAAGCACACGTTTCCCTTTAAATACAAATGTAAAACTCCTCATTTTGACCTGAACAGCACACAAGGATTGAAGCCATTTAGAAATTCAAGATGGATCAAAGAGCAATGTTTTCCTGAGTCAGTTTTCCTTTGTTTTTCTTACAGCTTCCACTGTCTTTACTGAAAACAGCACAAAACCACCCGATGGTAAGATCCATATCCTTTGAACTGTCTAGTTGGGTTTTGTGTTTTTTCTCCAGGAGCATGTTTAGCTGCAAAATACATGTCGATTTATTTTCAGCATTATTGAATATATAGAAAGATTACAGTATATATTGGAGCCATAGTGTTGTATTTATTTAAAAAAAAAAAACACTATAAATATTTTATATATATATATATATATATATATATATATATATATATATACAGTACAGACCAAAAGTTTGGACACACCTTCTCATTCAAAGAGTTTTCTTTATTTTCATGACTATGAAAATTGTAGATTCACACTGAAGGCATCAAAACTATGAATGAACACGTGTTGAATTATATACATAACAAAAAAGTGTGAAACAACTGAAAAATGTCATATTCTAGGCTCTTCAAAGTAGCCACCTTTTGCTTTGATTACTGCTTTGCACACTCTTGGCATTCTCTTGATGAGCTTCAAGAGGTAGTCACCTGAAATGGTCTTCCAACAGTCTTGAAGGAGTTCCCCGAGAAATGCTTGGCACTTGTTGGCCCTTTTGCCTTCACTCTGCGGTCCAGCTCACCCCTAAACCATCTCGATTGGGTTCAGGTCCGGTGACTGTGGAGGCCAGGTCATCTGGAGCAGCACCCCATCTCTCTCCTTCTTGGTCAAATAGCCCTTGATGCCTTCAGTGTGAATCTACAATTTTCATAGTCATGAAAATAAAGAAAACTCTTTGAATGAGAAGGTGTGTCCAAACTTTTGGTCTGTACTGTATATAGGCTGCTTATTTTGTATTCAGATTCGTAGAAAACCTGTTTACTTTTAGAAGACAAAAGATGGATCGCTATAAACATTCATTAATGAAGATTCAATGTATTTGGTGGTACTGTAATGGCACAGTGTTTAATATAATGACAGGTATACAGTAATCCCTCGATATCGGAAAAAACGCGATATTTTGACGGTCCCCATATACTGTACTGTATACCTAAACCGAAAATTTGACAGAAATCACACACTACATGCATAAAAACCCTAATAAACACATGTATCACTTTACATGTACAGGAGTTTTTTTTTGTGTCAATTATTTAAATAAATTGTGATATTTATCAAAATAATTTAGATTATTATTTAGATAAAGTGTGGTTTGTATCGTTATTAATGAAAACATTTTTTGCGAATCTGCAAATTACCGATAACTCTGCGATAGTCAGATAGTTATGTTCATATATTCAGGATTACTGTAATAATAAAACTATCAGCGGATAATAAAATACGAGCTTCCCTGCGCTCCTGTTTTTTAATTTTCCTTGTGAACGTACCTTGTAGACGTAGTTATCGAATTTAGCAAATGCCGATGGAAAATGTTCTTGCGTTTATTTCCATGTTTAAAGCCGTATCTCTTCCTCTCAAGTACTTCATCAATTCACAGCATCAAACCTGCTGTGCCTGATACACTATTATTATACTATTTCCTGACTCTGGCTGTGTTGAGATTCATTCTGGTGAGCAGCTGCCCTGTGCTCCAGTCGGTGGCGCTCTCTCTTTGCACTGATGACCGCAAACTTGTTCAGAGTAGGGAGATTAGGAGCGGCAGTGACGGCGAGACGATGTGTGACTAATCAGAACATTCATTTCCAGCTGGTGGAGCTGAAGAACGGGGAGACGTACAACGGGCATCTGGTCAGCTGTGACAACTGGATGAACATCAATTTGAGAGAAGTCATCTGTACCTCCCGGGTACAGTAACATATAGCGATTTTATATATATAATAATATATCAAATAAGAGATGCGCTCGATTTGCTTGAAGGCGAAGGATTTAACCAGAGCGTCTTTGTGCAGGACGGCGATAAGTTCTGGAGGATGCCCGAATGCTACATCCGGGGCAGCACGATCAAATACCTGAGGATCCCCGACGAAATCATCGACATGGTGAAAGAGGAGGTCGTGTCGAAGGGGCGTGGCCGGGGTGGCATGCAGCAGAATAAACAGCAGGGAAAGGGCAGAGGAGGCGGAGCCGGCCGAGGTAAGCTGCAGCACACCACAGCGCTGTTAAATTCTCAACGCATGCTCAGAATAGGCTTCCACAAGCTCTGCACTCTGATGTGTTACCGTTTCCATAGTAACAGCTCGTTTCACAGAGGCTTCCATAGAGGACGCGCACAAGAAAAACGTGCAGGATTTAAAGAGCTCTGATTATGTTGAACATTTACAGAGGGTCTCCACTGCAGGGGCCGATATAAAATATTGTTTATCGGGTCGCACGAGAATCATGAGATTATATAAATATACAAAGCCTCAATGTGTCATTGATTTACTCAAGTCAAAAAAACGCACAAATACACACAAACGACATTTTAATCAGCATAAAATCGTCAAAAGTTCGGACACTCCCGAAAACGCAAACTACCGAACAACACACTTTTGAGAATAGTCACGTTGTTAGTCATTAAATACGCGTCAAAATTTTCATACAAATGAATCAGTTGGGTTTCTGCCACTGGAAAGTTTCCAGATGAGGTTTTCTGTTTCTGGTTTCTCTGTAACAACTTTTTTCTGTAGTATAAATAAAACCAAGAGCTTCAGGAGGTGCTGTTCAAAGGAAAATCAACTTCTCTGAACAACTGCACCTCCAAAACAGCATTTTGTTAAATAATAATAAAAATCTCTTTTCTCAGGTGTGTTTGGTGGCCGGGGAAGAGGCATGCAAGGAGCTGGACGTGGACAGCCACAAGACAAAAAGCCTGGAAAACCACAGGGCATCAAAAACCAGCACTAAACACAAACACACACTTAATACCTCCTTTCTTTCTTTTTTTTCTCTCAGATCTACAACATGACACTTGTGTAACTTCTTGCTTTCCATCAACTGTCAAATTTTAATCTTTTCTTTCTTTTTTTTTTTTTTGGTGCAGTTTTCAATGGAAAAAAATCCCCAAAACTATAATCGTTCTGTAAAAAAAAACACGTATAGCCCTTGTGATGTGAAAACAAAGAAGCTTATTTTGATCTTATTTCCAAATTTCATGAATGCGCTGAAACCTTTTTCAGGGTTAAACATTTCATCTGTAACACGGCATCCATTTTCGCTTCAAATGTGTAAAAAACTTCTGTTTTTCCTGCCTGATTTTTGTCTTTTTTTTTAATAGACATGGAGAAGGGCTGTAAATGATGTGCAGTTGACTTAATAAATACGTTTTTTTTTTTGTTATCTTCTTGTTCTTCCTTTTATGTTTTTAGAGAAAAAAAATGGATCATCTAAAATTGAGTAGTCCATACACACTAGGACTAAAATGTGGGGTTTTTTTGGAGCTGTAAATCCATAGTTTATGAATGAAAAACAACAAAATTCAAACTTTTATTTTTAATCCTTTTTTTATTTTTAAAGAAGTGGACATTGTTTTAAACAGTTTGGTAGTGAGGGGAAGCTCCTGTTCTCTGTGCATGATAATAAATAAATAAATAAATGAAAAATTAAATTAAATTAAATTAAATTAAATTAAATAAATAAAATAAACCGAGCAAGTAAAGGAGGTTATTTGACCGCAGGTTGGATTTAAATCAGTATCTTAGTGCCCTCTTCAGGTTAATGTCAGTATTGCTACTTATATAAAGCTCTAGGTGCAGTTTTTAAAGGTGTGAAAATGTTTGAAGGTCTGTAGTCAGTTCAACAACTATAAATAACTAAAACTCTGACGAGGGTCTTAAATTCACTCTTGTAGATGAATTTTTAAATGTGATAATAAACCTAAAAATGTAACCTTCAAAGACCACTGATAAGTGTTTACATTTGTAATTACAGTGCATCTGTAGAGTCTTTACAGCGCTTCACTTTTTCACATTTTATTTTACAGCTTAATTCCAAAATGGATTCAATTGATTATTTTCCTTAAAATTGTACAAACAATACCCCATAATGACAACGTGAAAAAAATTTTTTTCTTTTTAATCTTTGCAAATTTATTAAAAAAATTAATAAAAATTCAAATACATAAGTATTCACAGCTATGACACTCAAAATTCAGCTCAGGTGCATCCGATCATCCTTGAGATGTTTCTACATTGGAGTCCACCCCGGATAAATTCAGTTATTTGGTTCATCTTTAACAAGGCAACGACCCTGAGCACACAGCAAAGATAACAGAGAAGTGGCTACGGGACGACTAACCCGATTGAACACCTCTGGAGAGATCTGAAAATGGCTGTGGAGCAACCTGATGGAGCGTGAAAGGTTCTGCAAAGAAGAATTAGAGAAACTGCCCCAAAATAGGTGTGCCAAGCTTGTAGCATCATACTCAAAAAGTCTTGAGGCTTTAACTAGTGCCAAAGTATTGAGCAAAGGCTGTAAATACTCGTAAATGTGTATGTATTGTACACATTCTTTTTTTTTTCACAAGATTTCAAACACACTTCTTTCACGCTGTCATTATGGAGTATCGTTTGTAGAATTTTAAGGAAAATGTGAAAGTGAGTGAAGTTCTGTGAATACGTTCTGTATGCACTGGAGATGATAATCTGTAATTGGGGTACATTATAGAGTTGTATTTTCAGTGTCACATTATACCACTGTATATGCCACCTGTACGTCTCCAGGACTCGGAGAGGTGCAGCCAAACCCTCTCATCCTGGAAATGAACCAGCAGGACCAGGCCCTCACGACTCAAGATAACAGTCACTTTCTTATTCTAAATTGCACTACTTTTCATGCAAACTCAAAATACAATATTTATTTAATTCTAGACAGTGTACATACTTCATGTCTGTATATATGTTCAGTCACTTTCACTTTTACATTCTAAATTGCAGTACTTCTCATGCAAAGCCACTTTCTGTATACAGTATTGATTTCATATACTATAGTTTATTTAAAAAACGGTGTAGACATTTCGTATCTGTGTATACGTTTGCACCTGACACCAAGACAAATTCCTAGTTCAAAAATCTCCATAGAACCCATATAAAATGGAAGGAAAAAAAAGTAACTTTATTTACACATCTTTCTCGACGTGAGCCATTTCGTTGTAGAGCCACACAGAGCTGTCTCTCCCCGGTTTGGCAACACGGTTGTATGTGAAGTTCCTGCCATGCTTCATATTAAAATCCATCACAACCCTGCACCAGCTTCTTGATCCAGACACAAGAATGACTTCAGTATGTTCTTCTTTTGTCAAAGGCATCTTTAAGGGCACCTCCCCCATTGTATAGAGGCTTTGGAGACACCGTGTAATCAACATTACACTATCATGTCAAATAAAGCAAACAATGTTTTATATTCTCATGAAATTCATTTAATGTGTCATGTGTATGGGTTTAGAACAAGGTTTAGAGAAGGCCGTGAAACTCAAATGTACTTATAGGATGTTTATTAGGGATTTTCATCTCCATAACCGAGGCCAATGTGATTCGCATCTCGATGCATTGCCGATGATACGATACATTAAAGATACATATGAAGCAGCCACAAGATGCGATGCGCTACATTTCAAATCATGAATTTACTTAGGGCCTTCTGACTTCTTACACATTGCCCTTTTACAAACAGGCCTTTGTAATGCAAAAATTAAACCAGATGTTCTATTGGTTCTTTCTCCTGGCAGATGCAGCTCTACCTCTGCCATGTCAATCTTGTCTATGTGACTCTCAGGACACTCCAGTGTTGTGATACGTCATATATGAACGTAGCATATGACCAATAATTTATGACCGATATTTTACATGTAGATTGATTTTTCTTTGCTAAACTGTTTCTCAAGTGTGAGAGAAATCAATCTACATATAAAATATCGATCATAAATTATTGGTCACTTTCTAAAAAAAAAGTATAGTGCATCTACTGATAAAAATATATATAAATAGGTTTTTATCGATACGAATATAAAAAAAATATATTTACGAATCGCAGTACAAATTGTATTTGTACTTGTATCTAGTGCACGCACATCTTTACTTTACTTTACCTCCCTGCTGATGCGATTTGGAGAATCTTACCATCCATAATGTTTAGAAATGCAATATGAGTGGGAAAGAATGGCACCAAGATTGCAGAAGCACTCGTGTGTTTTGTGTGTAAACGAATCGCATACAGCCGGATGATCTGATCAGTTCTGCCACTTTTCCTCGGGAGGCTGTGAGTGGGGAAGGAGGAGGGAAATGGTAAATTGTGGCTGCAGTCCATGCAGTGTATTTTTAAAACTTTGCTGCAGACTTTTAGACTCAGGATTAAGTTTAGAAAGAGAAAAAGTATTCACTGTGTGTAATCATAATAAAAAAAAAAATCTCAAAACAACTTCCATTATGCATAACCTTCTTCATGGAAGTGTGTAAGTTCTTACTGGTTTGACTTCATAGTAATGCTTTAACCACATGCTCTGCTTCACTGAGGTGTAAATCATTATCTAACACTTAAAGGAAGTGAGTGCAGGAGAGCTGCGAGGTCAAGAACTTATTCCTGCAGGTGAACATTTTATTCAGTCCATTACACATTGTTATTCTTTCCTCATTCCACCTCACAGTCAGGACCCATTATGTTACTTTGAAAATCATGTGACCTTGCGGACACATCCATTGCTATGGTAATGGCCATCCAGATGGCCTTCTGACGTCGTCTCCCCCTCCTTAAAAAGGGGGAAAGGGACTATTTTTAAATCTTTGGAAGGACACAGTTGTCCTCTGATGCCCTCTAGTGAAAATCTATTGCCATTTCTTCAGCTGTAACTAGTGCTGAACTTTTACTAATGTACTGAATGTAAAGAATATTTTAGATGCCCAAAAACAGGAGTCTTAGGATGTTTACTACATGGGGTATTAAAAACACAATGTAGCGCTTCACCGCACTTACAGAAGGAGTAAACCTCGCCCTGACACCGGAGAAAAACCAAAGCAATTATTTTCATCATCTTCACCGTTTTCTCTTCCTCCTTCCTTTTGGCTTTCCCATATCACTATAACACCATGTCTTTATTTGGAAGTGCAATAAGTCTACAAAACAGCACTGCGACTTGAAGGCCTTGAGATATTTTAACAGCACAAACCTTTATTTATTTATTTTTTTTCATTTCAGTAATTTCCACAACATACACAGTAGGTTTGGTAAACTTCACCACTGAACATTTGACACCATGCCCCTTATTGTACTTAGAGTTAATTTACTACTGCATAATAGTTCATTGATCTTTTTTTTCTTCCAACTTGAATGTATACAGAATTTCCATATTAGAAAAAAGGAAGATTTACAAAAATAAATAAAAGTAGAAAAAACACAACAATGCATTGAAATCAAATGGTGCAGGATTTTAAGTCGTCCCCCAAAAAAAAAAAACAAAAAAGAAAAAAAGAAAGAAAGAATATAAAAGCAGGTCTTTTTGAGCAGTGAAACAATTACTATTAATTGTTATATTATTTAATCTTTCTAAAAGTGATAGGACCAGGACACTAAGAATCAGCTTGTAAATCCACAGTTTGGTCTCTGAGGGTCAGTGTGTGTTCAATTTGGATCGCTCTGCTTTAACTGAATTGGAAGTCATTTGAGTTCCATAGTAAACACGTTCTCTGTCCATCTTTGTGACGAGATTTCCTTTGCCCAAACCCTAAACCTGTGATATTTATCTCTAGAGGGGTATATTTAAACAATAAATACTTTAAAACCTTTTTTTTCTTCATATTGCTTTGTAATAAAGTGACACATTCATTCACAAGCAAGCATACACAGAGCAGATAAAGCACATACTTTAAATATCTCTTCTTTTTTTGTTCTTTTGTTTTTGAGCCCAAAGTCACAGCACAATTCACACATAAAACTAAAGACTCAAATATATTTACAGTCATTTCTCAGGAAGACAGCATAGCAAAGAAAAGAAAACTGGGTCTCATATATATATATATATATATATATATATATATATATATATATATATATATATATATATAAATATAAGAATGTACAGAAATGCATTTAAATAACAAAAAGTCATAAGGGGGGGCTCTGGTTTTGTTTGTCATCATAGTCTTTTCTTCTCAGTACCAATACGTAGTCTATAATAAGTAACAGTCCTGACTATCGGTCATATGACATGACGAGCACATTTACTACATGGGATGTCTTTTTTTTATTCCCTCAGTACAACATGTAAAGAATACGTTTTCTGCACCATGACAAGCCGCTTACAGAAACATTTAGAAAAAAGGTCAGAAATGGGGCTCGCAACATCTCTGAAACTCGCATCGAGTTCGAAATAAGGAACATCGGATAACGTTATGCTGTGGTTAGAACTGGTCACACGGGCAGAGGCGGAGGTTCTGTCGCTACAGCGATGTGAGTATGAACACGCATAGCGGTTTCTAAAAGGGCGTTCTTTCGTTTCGAGACCTACGACGGACAGTGCGGAATCTTAAAACTATTGGCCTAAATGGCTTCGTTTCCTTCCATGCATTTTACACTGAGGAATGTCTATGTGTAGCCGACTTTCAGCAACTGTGACTAAAGGTACTGTGATTAAGAACTACAAATATGCACGAGAGGTTCTGACAAGCAATGCAAAGGATTACCACGAAAAAACCTTACATGACTATGTTTCTCGTCATAGTTCTTTGATTTCTCATTTTTCAAAATGATATCTATATATTTATATATATATATTTATATATATATATATTTTATATGGTACTATACCTGTATTAAATACTGCACATTGTCTATATACATGTTTGGAATAAATATACAGAATGTTCTCCCCTAGTATTTGTTCGTATTTTAGTTCACAAAAGTTGAGCACGACGATGGTATAATATATGAAGGAAAAAATCAATAAAAAATGTAAAAGTGGCACATAAAGGCCAGGTAAAAGTTTCACACATAGGGAAGAGACGCGAACACGTGATTTGTGCTTCGCCAAACTTCTTGCAGTAAAATATTAAAGTATGGCGTTCCCCTCTCCAAGACTAAAATGAAAAGAAATTATAAATCAAAGATAGTGTAGTGAGATATGAGAAGGAAACTGAATTGGGATCTGGGTAGAAAACAAAAGATAATAATTATCATTGTTCGAGGACCTGCTAGTTTTGAATTTTCTTTTCCTTTAACCCTTATTATGTTACCTTGATCCTGTGTATGGTAGTGCAGGGCAGTGTAGTTGGAGAAGGTGGGTGAGGTCATTTTAGCAAGCGCAGTCCTGGTGTGGAGCAGCAGGCTGCTCGGTGAGCTGAGGACCCTGTTTGGCTCCAGTGACGGCCGGGTCACCGGCATCAAGGCTCTCTGACATCTTCTCACAGATGATGTCCACCAGGCGCTCGAAGGTCTGCTTTACATTGATGTTGTCTTTGGCACTGGCCTCAAAATACTCAAAGCCTGGAGCAAACACAAGCAACTCATTCATCAACCTGTATTTTTCATTCGCTGCTGTGGGGTGTAACACTGACCCGAGCATATCATGTGTGCAGACTTGCGTTAGTGATTTTATTTAAAATGAAAGGTGATTGGCACGATTAGGCTTTTATTTGGTTGGCATTTCATTTGTAATGATTTTCGACAAAAACAAGACAACCAATCATCATGAGCACCAGATTCCTCATACTTGTAATCTGGTTGGTTGCATTGTATGGAATTGAATTGGTAGCATGGAACTGTAGTCTATAATGTGTATAGGGGAATAAAAATTTGTATTTTCTGCTTGCAACCAAAACTAAATGAGATGTTTAAATATTTGTGTAGCATTAGTAGTGGCTTGGAAGTGGTCATTTATAAGTTAACATCATTGTTTGATGTGCAAAATGGGAAAAACAAAACAAAACAAAAAAAACATGGAAATGTCTATTAAAGAATGTCCTGAAAACAATGAACTCACCGAGGTGTTCAGAAAGCTGTCGTCCCCTTTCAGAAGCCACCACCCTTTCATCATCCATGTCACACTTGTTGCCCACCAGAAGCACCTGGGCATTATCCCATGAGTATGTTTTTATCTGTGTAGACCTGTTATATGAAAACATCACATCAAAGATTTCAAATTATTAGACTGGAAAAATAAAAAAATAGCTCACAGATTTGACCAATTTAAAAGTCCATTATTCAAGGATAAATCCTATGTGAAGGATCAGAGCCCAGCATAACTGTGACGCTCGAAATATCTTGAGATTAAGATTGGAGACATTTTTGGAACGTTCAACCTTCACATCAGTAGCTCAGAACCTTAACCACTGAACAGCAACCGTGCTTATGTTACAGCGCCACGTTTCAAATAACAGAAGGGTTTTGTTTAAAAAAACGACTCACCAGTCCTGTACAGCAGCAAACGATTCTTCGTTAGTGATATCGTACATGAGGATAAAGCCCATGGCTCCCCTGTAGTAGGCTGTAGTGATGGTCCTGTAGCGCTCTTGCCCTGCCGTATCCTATCCAGGGAAACATTTCTTTTTAAAATGTTATTTAACAAAACATGATCTGAATTTAGGAAGTGATATTCTGCTCAATGGGCATTCAATTTGGCATACATATGGGTCTTCTTAAGACAGGCACATTTTCGCAGTCACATCCAATATCTCCACTCAGCAGGAAGTGAGCCATTATGGATTTTGTGTGCTTTGACTGGCACTGCACTTATACTTCTCTGACAGGGTTAATCAAATTCAGAACAGATTCTGGTCAGCATAATGCCATATGAAATTTTTGAAAGATTTCAATACCTCCAATGGCTAGGTCATGAGGAGGCGATTCATTTACATATCATTCGTTTATAACAGGAAGTGTGGTACAATTGAATTCGATTTGATTTGTATTTGCGCTTTTATTAAGAGACGGCTTTGCAGAAATAAGCAGATCACTATTTCACATTCATACGTTTGTGCCTATAAATGAATCTAATGAGGGGAAAAAACTAAATGAGAAGAAAAAAAACTCTCTTGATTCTTTTATATGAGGAAGAAACTATGACAGAATCCAGACTCATGATTCCACGGTATATTATGCAATGAGTGTATAATATAATAAAGGTGCTTGGGCCCATTGATCCCTGCTTGCAGCTATATTTTATTTTACTTTTGCATTCAAAGGAATTGTAGGAAACATATGCATTTTAAAGCTTGCTAAATATAAAGATAACAGTGACTGTTCTGAACCCTGTAATCAGTATCTAAAATTCATCATCTGACTGTAATAATCAGCAAGGAAAATCTACCTAAAGGTGGTGGCCCTTCCTTCCTATTCATTATTTCATAATGCACGTAGACAGACTGTAAATTATAAGGTTATTAATAAGCCCAGGATTAGCTGAAATAAAAAAAAAAAAGCTGACATAGAAGAAGTGACAAAATGAAAATGAATGTTCAACCAACTGTTCGGTTGCCATGTTGCCAACAACAACTTACACCAAAAGGATATCAGTGTGGGTTTTCAGCACTGTAAACTAATACTTGCTTTGCTTCTGCCACCGACAGCCAATTATTTTGTTTTTCTCTCAAAATCTATATTCTATTCTCCCACACGCTTGCATAACATGATGAGCTAACCCGTGTTAGCTAGGAACATTGGTTGAAACAATGCCACACTTTGACCATCAAATCAATAAGCAAGCCCCTTTTGTGCTCCCTTAATGTGGGCAGGTCCTCCTGGAAGAGCTCACTCTCATCAGAACAGAGATTTTTCACTGCACACCCCCAATGCTGTGTAAAATGTTAAGTATAGCAAAAACACAATTCAATGATTTGAGAAGTAGGTTGTGGCGATTCAGGATTTTATCCTGGCGACACTGGTGAGGTGGGAAGAGTCCTGAATGGGACACCAGGGATCCATAATCCATAAACTTTTACGTTGTGTAACGTCCACAGAACAAGTTAGTTCCTGTTACCATGTATGCTACAGCATTTTTTAACAGTCATTTCCTCGTTGCTTTAAGTTAATAAGACAAAAAGATCACAAAAATAAAGAAACCACCAAGAGTCATAAAATGCACTTCATTTCAAACTATCAATGCTCCTAAAATGATCATCAGGACTGGATTAAAGAGCAATGAATGAGTTTACTACAGACAGGGCATCTAAGTCAGTGCCATACAGGGTTGCAATTCCCACACAGCAAGAGGAACCTATTAAATTACCACAAGACCTATAAGGACTGGTTCTTGTCTCCATGACACTACACACCATGCTGCAACTCAGTGCCCCATAAACAAGCGCCGTGGTAACGCAAAACACTTCCCATCTGTCTCACAGCTCTTGTCTTTGCACACCACATTGCCTCTGCGGTAAATGGTGCTGTTCTATACTTCTTTTAAATTAAAAAACAAAACAATGTGATTATTACAATGTGTGTAGTAAAGATATGGAAGAATGTCTGTGCAGCATGCAGAGATTTAGGCTTAGAGCCATTTTCCTTGCCTTCGATGGGCTTATCATGTATTACACTGGGGGAGGGGGTTTTGAAAAAAGAAAAGAAAAAAAAAAAACAGGGCAATACAATGGGAAACTTGAAGCACAGAGGGGGCGGGACAATGGCGTTGTGTGCATTTCTGATTGGCTGTAACCTCAATGCATCAGTGCACATCTAATTAAAAAGGTTCTCGCTCCGCTTCCAGGCTACAGGCCATCACACAACACAAGGCACATCTCCCATCAAGCGTTCATCTGACTAATCACACAATCTCTACGTTTTCCTTCTTCACGTTTATCAAAGCACATGGTAGCTTTACTTTTTTTTTTCCATCAAAATCATTATTTTGTTCTACCAAGTTAAAAGAGCATGGCGCTAGTTCTTCACGCATATCATATTGCATCAACAATGGCATTACAACGTCACCCGATCTCACCCAAATCTGCAGCTTGATCCTCTTGTCGTTTCTGTAGATGGTCTTTACTTTAAAGTCAATGCCCACTGTGCTCACGAAAGCCGGAGTGAAGGAATCATCTGCGTAGCGAAACAGAAAGCTGGTCTTTCCTACACTGCTGTTGCCGATGATCAGGATCTTGAACATGTAATCAAAGTTCTGGTCGGAGGACTCCTTTTGTCCATAACGGTTATCTGTAGCAGAGGCCATCTGAAGAACAGAGAAGAAGAGAAGAAGATATGTAGATCTGATGTTGGGGGGAAAAGAAACAGATGTCCATTGTACAGTCAAAATGAAATCTAGTTACACTCTTCCAGTAGTAAATAGAGTTTTATTAGATATTGTGTAAGAATTTAAGCTAATGAATAAAAAAAAGAAAAAGCAACCCCAACAATCAACCCATAAGCTTTATTTTGGATAAAAGAATGATAAGTTTCTCTCGTTTAATGTCTTTTAATAACACCACACTACACAGTGGGAACAGTGTAACTGTAAGAACAATGAAAATAAATGACTATCGATCAACAGGAGAATCCTCCGCCATCTACTTCAGATCTAATACGTAGCCAATAAGCTTCTGTAACACAGGACATGCATCAAAAATCAGCCAAGCAAAGAATAAAAAAATTACTCTTCAAACCAGCATAAAAGAGATGCCAGTGCTTGGCATCAATCAAATTTTGTCCTGCCATGTTGGATCAATATTTGATCCAGTGCCACTGGCAAAGGTCTCATTTGTCTCCCCAGCGCAAATCTAAATAGAGAACCAGTGACAGCTTTTTTATTGACCGTTATTTGATTGCGCCAAAACATGGTTCCTACAGTCCACAGTCTATGAACCACTGTTGCACCTCCGCATCAGGCAAGAAAATATGAAATGATCCTGAGTCATATCTAAGGGAGTTACATAGTTACATGGCATGATTATGAACAATATGTTCATCGTGAGTTTGCATGATATTGCAAGATTGCGCGGACAGTTTTTAACCGTCCTCGCATGGCTTTGGGTGGAAAAACCTCAGAGTAGGTACTAATTAGAAATAAACATTTCTTTGGTATCTTGGAAACGGTATTTCTAAATGATGAGTTTTGTACTCGGATAAATAGCTTTCGTGTAGGATTTTTTTAAGGATTGCACTGAAGGATAGAACTCCAATATTGAAACCCTTTAGCTGTCAAGATTATTATTATTATTTTTTACATTTTCATGAGCATTTTCACAAGCTACAAAACTTGATTAGACATGCCGAAATATTTTATCCCACCTATACATTTTTTTTTGTGTTTGTCTTTGGATGATCCACAATAACAAATAAGTGTTGATTACTTGCTTATTGAGATGTTGCATAATAAGTGCACCCACAGCATGTTTGATTTTAATCAGGAGGATTCAGGTTGCGATAAAGCTTCCTGCCCCAATCTGATGCAAACTCTGACTCAGCCCCAACTTCCAAATGTTTGATGAGGTCTTAATAAACTTGCCTTAAGCTAGAAACTGCAGGTAGAAAATTTTTCTAATGAACTTAGAAATTCTGGTTTAGTTTAATGCCAGTAGGATATTTTAATTTTTTTTTTAATTTTAACTTTAATTTTCAGTCTGGATGGAGAAAAAAATGAAACTGGACTGGATCTAGTCTTATCAATGTATTTCCTGTAGAAATCCCCCCTGTGAAAATTCTACGCTAGATACGGCGAGAATCGTATGGAGGAACAATCTAAACTCCTTGCTATTTATTTGAAACCTGATCGCTCAGAGCAAAGTGGAGCACGAAGGTGTGCTCATTTTGAATATCTACGTGAGGCCTACGCTAAGTAGGACACAGCGTGTAATATCCCATCTTATTCAACACATAAAGAAAGGTCTATTACTGCCCGGTTTTCAAGCTTTAGGCTGCTTCATACTATAAACCCAGATGCCTGTCACGATTAAAAAGTGCTTTTAATTAACAATGCGGTTGATTCATTCTGCAAACAAAAGGCAGTACATGGTATAACCTTTATTTATGGACTCCAGAAATACCCACGTACAGCTCTGCATAATAGCAGAGCATCCCTGAGTGCCTTCCGCGTTTCTGCAGATAACAGACAGCCCGAGGGCCCTAAAAATAGAATTTCACTTTTAGAAGCACATGATGTCGAAGCCTGATATACTTTACTGATGCGGACAAACACCCTCGCTCAGAAAGATGAAGATGCTTAAAGTCATGGAGGAAGGATTTAGAAAAAAAAAAAAAAAAGCGCTGAGCCCTAGCTTTTTTTTTTTTTTTTTTTAATGAAACTGCAGTGCACTTCAATGAGCCGGAAAAAAAAAAAAACTTAGATAAGGTTTTTAGACAAAACATTAGAGTTTAAGGTCAACTTCGGGTAATGTCAGGGTGTGCTTAAATCAGACCATTGGGAAGGCCGTTAAAGCCTAAAGCCTGAATTTATTGGCACCCTAATCCCTATAGATGAAATTCCACTGTATACAATCTATGAAATTATAGCAATAGTAGAATGGTCTAATAATAATAATAATAATAATAATAATAATAATAGTAATGGCTTTTTGAAGCAGGAATGAAAGATCAGAGCTCAGACTCATGATGCACCAAGCTTCTCATAACAGAAATCAGACTGCACACAATGAACGTCTAAGTTCTTGACCCAGCCATTTAACAATCCGACATCCGTGTGCAAAATAAAAAAAAACAGTGAGCGATAGATATCTGAGTCTCACTGAGGCCTACAGGACATTTGGACTTATGATGGACGCATTGTCCAGAAAAACCCTAGGTGTGAAAATGGAGCTCTAAGGGCGGATGATGACGGTGCGGCTCAGTGCGCGTCATCCGTACAAAGCAACCATCATCATCACCACCATCATCATCCTCCTCCTCCTCAATACGCTCATCATGTTTTATCTAGAACAATATATTTATATGACATAACCATATTTTAATAAAAAATTTAAACCTCACAGCATTGGATTCATTCAGACTTTAAATAAGCATCATGGCTGATGGTCACATCAGAGCATCTTATGTAACTCACCGATCGGCTACACGCACACTGCACAAGAAATCAGGCCAGTTATTATTAATCAGTATTTATTTTTTATCCGCTTCTTGATACATGGCACGGATCTGCGTGCGCGTGCAAAAACAAACAAACATTTAGATGAAATAAACCATCACTGCAATGAATCCTAACAATCCAGAATCCCAGTGTTCACCAGGGTTGAAAGAAAAAGCGCAGGAGAAATGAGAGGATGCTTCTCACCGAGGTTCATGTCAAATGAAGGTTATTCTTTCGACTGTTTTTTTTTTCAACGCTCTATCTGCTCAGCTGTAAAACACAGGGTAGAACCAAGGATGCGCTCCGACGCAGCCCACAAAACAAAACACAAACATGGAAATATCATACGCATTTGTCTTACCGCGAGAGATGTGTTTTAAACGCCAGTTACGCCAATGCTGCACTTCTCTGAGCACCTGCAGACACTCTGACGTCGATTGACGGACGTGTGACGCACGCAGGAGGCGGGTTTTCAGAGGTGCACAGGGCGGAGAGAGTGACGGCTCAGGGAGCCAATGGGAACACACCATCTCCTGGTCAGTAAAATATTCATAAAGCGACGGGCCTTCAATCCTCACAGGGTCGTCATGCATTATGTAGCATCCTGGCTTTAGCCAATCTATAATTTATCAATTAAAAATAAAACAGTTCTACAAAATCCTGGCATTCACACAAACTCAACACTTTCTAAAATTCCAGTTTTGTAGTTTAGAACTTGGGAATTCATATTCAATAGTAATTTCTTTAATTTCCTTCACTTCTGAATAATGTTTTCAGGGAACTTGCCACACATACAGATATTTGTGGCATCTAGTTTGGGAAGCCTTGATATGGATGTGTATTTTTTGTCAAACATACAGAAACCAATTAGTGTTAAGACTCATTTTCCAGCAGACCAGTAGCATTAAAATGTTTCATTTGTTTCTACTGATTCTAAATGCTCTATACAGTAAGTCAGCTTCTATTTCCATCAGGTGAATGAAATCCCAGTGTACTCCAACACGCCAACAACAAGCGGAGGAACAGTTATGCTCTTTCTTTTTCTGACTGTATGTAAGTAGCCTATTTATTATGCAGTTATCCATCCTCCATCTACAATCAATCAGTGACACCAGAGACTATACGACCGCCATTGAGACATTTGCTATTTGGATTGATCACCTTCAGTGACTCGGCACAAGACTGTTACGTGCACAAGAATTGCTTAAGGTTACATACGCATTAGAAGAGATTTCTCAAAACCTCTCAAGTCTGGAGGTAAATAAAATTTGAGGTCTGCCCTCTGCCTTTTACCATCTATAAACACACAGATGTGATTTAACATTAGCAAGGATTGACGTCACTTTTAAATCTATTGAATATTGTTTCTCCCTGAAACAAATTCCTACGTATTTTTGCTTATCTCTATTATTAGTAAGGAATCAGAATCGATCGCTACACATTTAATTACTCTGACCAGGCATGACTTTATGACCACCGATCAGGCATAAAATTATGACCACTTCCTAATATTGTGTTTGCTGCCAAAACAGTCCTGACCCATTGAACATTAACAACATTAATGTCTTCAGCAATTTGAGCTACAGAAGCTCGTCTGTTGCATTGGACCACACGGGCCGGCATTCCTCCCACGTCAATGAGCCTTGACTCCCCATGAACCTGCCGATTCACCACTGTTCTCACCATTTGAGCACTTTTGATGCAACTTATAGGTGTAAAAATTATTTTTAATCACAACATCTGTCAGTTGTTGCCTAGAGCAAGATTATTTAAAGTCCAACTCAATAATTAGTTTTACTTATAAAGTTTCGAATAAACAAAATTTTTACAAAAAACATGACTAAACAGCGAAACCAGGTTAGTGATTATTTTGTAAGTATAAATAAGACACTTCAGTCTGAATTGTTTATATTGTGTTCTATGGTCATTATGGACAAAGCCTCTTTGTCTCATCACCATCTTTTCATGGTTGTTGTTTCTAATTGTCTTTGTTCCTTCTCCATTTTAGGTTTTCTCGTTTGTGTTATTTTGTGTTGCGTTTTCTCGTTGTGTTTAATGTATTTGCAATATAATTCGAAATATCTGCACTCGCAACCACCTCCACTCGCATTACATGCCACGCTTCATGTTACTACATTTGTTAAAAATAAGCACTTTGAACAGATGAGGGTTGTAGTTTTATTTCAATGTTCAACCTTTATCTTTTTTCTAACAAGCAATGAAAACACAACATAAATCTATGTTACTGGTCACAAATGATGGTCTGCTTTAGAAGTGCGTGATGATTCATGTTTGAAACTTTCTTCCATAATGTTATAGAATTGTTCAGAGGGTTCGGTTTAAACCACTGAATTGCCTCAATGAATCTCATCCAGACACAGTTAATTAGCTGATAATCCTTCAGACTTTCATAAAAATTTGTTTTGGACTTCACAGTTGCTACTGGTTGTGCTCACTACGCCTACTGATGCTGCTGCACCTTATACACTTGTACATTATGTGGACTGAAGTTTGTGGACCACATAATTAATCTGTATGTGTTTTTTAATCTTTCCAATACACATGTACATACACATTTGCTGTTCTAATAATCTCCACTCTTCTGGGAAGATGTTCCACTGAATTTTGAGTGTAGTTGTGGAGATTTTTGCTCATTCAGCCACAAGAGTGTTAGTAAAGGCAGGTAGTGATGTAGGGTAAGGGGTCCTGGGGTGCAACCTGTGCTCCAATTCTTCCCAAAGCTGATCAGTAGGGTTGAGATCAGAGATCTGTAGCAGGCCACTCAAGATCTTTTACTCCAAACCCATGTAACCCAGTGTCATGCTGGAAAAGCTGTGTCTAATAGTTCTAATAAAGGGAATATTTTATGCTACCACATCCATAGACATCCTCTATAATCATGTGCCTCCAACTTTGAGGTAACAGTTTGGAGAAGAACTACATATGCCTAAAAAAGTCAGGTGTCCCAAATAGTTTTTTTATACAGTGTAGAATGACGTTGTTCATGACATTGAATTGTTCACCATTATCCTTAATTTAATCGATACCCCAGGCCCTGCTTAATCGGTTTCTCAATGTAAGACACACACAAAAAGACAGCTTAAGTTAATTTATTTGAACAACCTGAAGTAGTCTGGAGTTTTTGACTTTAAATGTGGCACATGAAGAAACAGATACAGGATTGGAGAAACACTTTTTTTTTAAAACAGGAAGTAACACTCTTACTTTTTAGACTTAAGACACAAGGTGACAAACAAACACAACAAATGGCAATTTTCACGACTTGCCAGTAAAGGGAATCAACAGGAAATGTGGCACATCAGTAAAGACATGAAACAACATAAAAAAAATGATGAAAATATGAAAAATTGCAACATACAGTTGACTTTACTGAACAGCCTCGTGATGGCATCGGAGCGCTTTTCACTGTGCAAGTGTGTGAAATTTGTGAACATTTAATGCAGTTTAGTGGCACTGAAGGGACAACACTCCCTTAATCAACACATTTGTGGAAAAAAAGGTTTTAGTGCTTGCTCTACAACAGAAAAGTGGGATTTCTGTATTCACATTAGGTAATATACAGAAATACAGTAGACACCAAAAATGCTAACTCTAATAATAATGTATTTAAATATTATATCTGTTTTTATTATTATTGGGTAGTCATCTAGTTTATTCCAAAAATCATGTGGATTAAACCCTGAATGCAAATACTGTTAATGTTGTGTAAATGAAAGGAAAAAAAAAAGGATATCAGTGAACCTCAGGGACAGGCTTTCAGTCAGATGTCTTGGATACTAGTTTATCTCAAGCCCTTTAAATTGACAAAATAAAATTCTGATATATTGGGGGGGCTGTCTCAGGAGATCTGAGATCAAAATCACAATAATCGAAGCAGAAAATTGTGGCAGTTTGCAAGCTGTCAATAATATGTTGAAGATAATGGTGTTAAAATCAGTTTTATGTTAGGTAGAAAAAAAGAATACATTATACACTGTATTTTATGTTACAAACACGACTGGAATTGGTGATTTAAGTTAGGAAGTGGGTACCCCTGAATATTCTACCCAGCTAAACCTGTTCATTATATCCGGCTTCACACTGTATGAGTCGACTGTATAGTATATTTGCGCACCCAGACTTAGATTTCATGTAGTCATTCATTTTCTGACAGCAACATTAAAAAGAAAAGTCAGCACATGAAATATGTTTCCGCTGAAACATTTGTGATGCTGCTTAGCAAGTTTTGGTGCTGAATTTCTTTATATTTTTCTGTTAGCATCGTCACGGTGGTGTTTAATATCACGGAAAAACATTTCCACTGATATCAGTGCTAACATAAAGGAAAAGATTTCACTGTTATCTCCTACAAGTAACAGAGCATTAGATCCTGTTCTTACTCAATAAAAGTAGTGCATTCAGCAAATTTTAAGAAACATGTAGGATACAGTGAACCAAAGTAAAAATGGACTAATTTTTCAATGTTGGAAGCAAAAAAAAAAAAAAAGAAACCGACTTGTATATGAATCTCTAACATGAATGAACATGATGTTAATTATAAGCATTAATATGCAAATCACTGTGTGTGGATTTCACATCGGATAAATATTACGTTTTAAATAAAATAGGGGTATAAATAATTATTATTTTTTTACTTTTAAATACGTTTTGCACAGGAAATAGATCAAAACCTCTGGTCCTACATTTACATTTATGGAATTTGTCAGAGCCACATATCCAGAGTAAAAAGAAGCGATTTATTATTAGTCTATAATAAAGACTTGGGAAATATACAGGGGTACCGTTGCTACATTCAAGTGAATAATTATTTATATCCTGAGGTTATTAGTGTCATCGTTGTATCTCAAGCTAATATTTGGCATGTCTGTCACTTGTTCATTCATCTGAACAAAATGACAAAAAAAAAATTTTAAAAATAAATGCTAAATTAATTCTTTCAAAGATAAATGAAACTTGTCCTAAACTAATAGTATGGTGTGGGAAAAAAAAGTTCATAGACCCTGTTAGCTTACTATAAATATTATAATTTCCTCTATTGACAACATGTACATAATTAGAAGGAAGACTCTCTTTCTCAGAAGATCTCCTTGCTTTGTTAATAGACCCTGAAAAGGCAGAGCCATCATCAGATCTCTCTACGGTCACTGAGTGATCATTTCAGCCACCTGTGTGCTAGACACAAATGCTTAGAAAATCGTAAGAAGCTAGGATTCAAAGGCTTATCTGGCAGGAAAAAACAGGAAATGTGTGTCTAATAGGTGAAATGAGGAGTTATCTCATTAGCGGGTGTGAAACCTGCTACAGCCACACTTAAGTTCATCACAGATTTAGGAGCAAATTATCGCTGAGACATCATGTCATTAGGACAACAGTGCCATGCACCTAGCTATGCACATTTCCATCTCATTAGTCTCAATCTTTTGCAGTATGCTTGTTTGTTGTTTCAGGAGATAACGTCCTTTGGCACCGAGTCACAGAGCACTCAGGCTCTTCCTGAGGGCTCTCGGAGTCCGACTCGCCCTCCTCCTCCAGCGTCAGCTCGAACTGAAACTTTTCGCTTGTTGAGGCTCCAATGGCACCGTGTGAGTCCTGTTCCTCGGGCGGGGGCGAGGGACTGTGGCGAATCATGCTCTGGTACCACTCGCGGTTGTCCTCCAGAGTGTCAAGGATTTCTTGTGCGTCAGGGTGGACGAGGTCAGCCCATGTCTCCCACAGAGGGTGTACGATGTAGTCAATGAAGCCAACCTTAACAAGGAGGAAAAATAGTGGTCAGACAATAATAAAACTATTACTATTACAACAACCACTAATAAATCTAGCTAGCTAGCTAGCTAGCTAGCTAGCTAGCTATAGATAGATAGATAGATAGATAGATAGATAGATAGATAGATAGATAGATAGATAGATAGATAGATAAATGCTGTAGACCAGCCTATATATTAACCACTTCATTGACCATGTTGTTTTGGTACCTGAGACTTCTCCACTGAAGCAGTGTGCTTGTCACACATGGGGCTAATCTCCATGCCTTTGTCGCGCTCCCGGTCACCCTGTGTGAAATACTCCACCATGATGCGGTCTGTCCACTGCCTGTAGATCTCGAGGGGCTTTGTCGGGTTGCTTAGGTCGGCACAGTGGACCATGTTTTGGAGAACCTAAAGCCAGAGGATGGTGGAAACGTGAGCTTTTCATTTAAAGCAGTGAAAGAAAGCTTTAGAACAACCTGCAAAACCAGAACTGTATTTTAGACCTGTATTCTGTCTGAGTAGTTGTCCAGCAACAATACTCCAAGACTGGTCACTTTCTTTGTCTCAACCATGGTCTTTAAGTCTGCCAGAAAATTCATGTGCTTGGACATGTCTGTGGCTAATACCTGAAAAAAAAAAGGCATAAATTAGGAAAATCATTTCAAATAAGTGTTAAGGATGTCAGCACACCACACAATTACACAATCACCACAGACTTCAAACATGGCCCTCATGAACTCCATCTCCCACACTCGACAACACTTTTGCAATGAGTGCAGCATTTCTTTGTCTTTTTCATGCTGTGGTAAGGGTGCAAACATTTATGCAATCAAGGAAGGACCAAATACAAAAAAACATATGCTCAAGGTAACATTATGTAGATCAGACCGAGTCAAGCTTAAATCGTAAATCCGAATCTCACCATGTCGATGACCATCGTGCGCAGTGACTGCCGCTGCTTCTTGCTCAGGTTCTGAAAGATGTCACAGTTTTCTTCCTGTAGTAGTTTAAAGCCCACAGCCAGGTGGTGGTTCTCCAGTACAGATGCATCATTATACATCAGAGCCAACTCAGAGTCTGAAAATAAAATAAAGATTAAGCTGTAAAAATTGCACCACCAAGGTATACACACTAAATTACCTATAATTCAGCTACTTAGATGTGACCCATGAAACAAGAACACACCTTAGTAAGTAAGGGACATCTATGTTAATGGCAAGTTATCATTGTCATTGATAAATGACTGGGTGATAATTGAATGGATGATAATTACATGGATGACTCAAAGGATAAAAACTATGATTGATTTTTATTATATACAGATCTAGAATTGTGCTTGCTTTACACCATACACAGCGAAAGAGAGTTGCAACAAGAATACATTTACTGGAATTAATTTCATAAATAAATGCTTAGAGTGAAAAAGAGATTGTGTGTGTATTTGTGTGTGTGTGAATTCCTTGTGTCTGCACCTTCACTTATAAGGAAGCTGTTGATGTGCTATTTTAGTTATATTTCTTATTGTAATGTTTTTTTTTCTATAGTTCTCTAAATCTTTTTTGTACAACGGACCATTTTCACCAAATAAGTTAAAAATGACACACAGAAGTCATACATTATATAAGGTCATTAGGAAATGTTTAAAATAGCTCTCACTTTGTAGTTATTTCTATTTGCATTTACACTTATGGAATTGTGGCAGACCCTTTTTAAAGAGATTTACTATTGTCTCATTTATACAACTATATCAGTTGAGGGATGAGGGCCTTACCCAAGGGCCCAGCAGTGGCAGTTTGGTGGTGCTTGGATTGGAACTCACGACCTTCTGATTAGAAGTTAAACCACTGAGCTACCTAGTTCCTATATGTCACGGTATTAATATAGAACAGAGATTAAACTGACCACTACTACCTGTGCTGTTAACAGTTTAACCTTCCAGCCTATCAGAACAGAGTATTTTTACTGAAACTTATATACCTGATTATAAATAATGGATTTGGAAGTAATTGTGCAGAAACATACTGGTGTTAATGAGGAATTGGTTTGACACTCCAGGATGATCAACATCATGTATGGCACTCGCGAACAAAGCAGCCATGATTTCAAGGTCGGTGAAGACATCCTGGAATAAAGATCAAGTTAATGCTTATTATTATTGTTATTATTATTATTATTATTCACAGCTAAAATCTGATCTCTTTTAGTTTGCTCAGGAAAAAGAGCTGAACGGAACCTCTAAAGCAGGTGAGGAGAGGAGCACATGTGTGGATTGCACTACGTCAGCAGCATGGATGTTATTGTGATAGGCGACATCAGCGTGGTAGTGTCCCTCTAATGTCATCATGAAGGTGATAAATGTGTCCGCTGGGATCTTAAAGCACTTCAGGAGGTCTCGTTCCTAGAAGAAAACGATGACGCAGTGATGTAATAATATACACTATCACTATGTATAGAGCAGTCAGTCAAGGTACTCAGGGAAGAGTAAAGTTTCATACCTGGAATATCGTGTACATTATAACCGTTAGTGGCCGATTCCCTGAATGCTCAGCTATTTTAAAAATATCAAGGCCCCAGCGATTGATGTCTTCTATTTCCTAGAATTAAAAAAGTCTGTGTTTAAATGAAATCCTTCATCATGAATGCATTTTGTATCAGCTTCATTATAGCTTATTAAGCAAAAGTTTTGCGATTGGTCAAGTCTATTTGATAGGACTGTAACATGTCATAAGAATAATTTATTACTGTTATACACATATCATGGCATAGAAATGAGTGTTATTTAAATGATATAACAGTGCCATGATGACCTTAGTGGAGAATATCTCGATATTTGTCATAATTGTTAATTACGCTCTGTACACACATAGCGACCAGCACACCCTTGACCACACACACACCTCACACACACTGCCGTCTGTATTTGCTTTTGAATGGACTTACATATCAAATGTGAGAACTATATCTTAATCATTTATGTGATTCAGTGTTCCGGTCTCCTGAGCATCAGGCAAAAAAACGCTTGAGGTCTATAACAGGTTTGCATTTAACTTACAAATTCACTTTAAAATAACAAGAAAGTCTATGTTGTTCTGAAATTTAATGAATAATATAGTACGCATTAAAATGTAGTCAAAAAATGAATGCAAAAAAATAACAAAATTAAAAATAAATAAATAAATAAAATTTTAAATGTTTCCCAGAAATAAAAATAGATAAAATACAGGTAACTTAATTTACAGGCAACAATTTCACCACTGGTTTTAGTCGATCGAGGAAGTCTCAAAACATTTGGTTATGTTTTCCAGTTCTATATATTGATATTGATAAATCTTCAAATTTGTTCATGCATTTTATGATTGTTCCTAGGATGTAATTTACTGCTGTAACACTAAACTTTTAAAAAAAATGGTGCTCTAGTCAAGATGTATGTTATGGCAAAATTTATGACAAATGTAATAACTTTATGATGCTGTTATAAACTCAAGCATTAACAAGTCATAACAGCATTTATAGTAATATAACATTTTACTAGTAAAAACTCTAATCTAAACTTTATGTCTAAAGGCATATGAAATAAAAGGGAATGACATTAAACAAGATATCTTGGTCATGGCAGATACTGATAACCATAACTGGGGACAAAGAAGGCATATGAGTTTATAACTGGTATAGTACTACTAATGACTTTGTCTTTAATCCCTAATCTTGTTTTTATGTGTGTGAATGGACTGACCTTGGCTAGCAGGCTCTCGTGCTCAGTGTTGACCCCAAATCGAGGGATGCGACTGGGGGCGAGGCTCGGGCTGTGTGTCAACTTCTTAACTCCACTGATTTGAGACATGGGACGCCGCTTCTTCTCCTTCTCCTTGAGTGGTGGAGACAGAATCTCCACATCGTGTGGTTTCTCTACACACCAGAGTGAATATACAACAATAGTTTGTGTGCTTAATCAAACATACATATATATATATATATATATATATATATATATATATATATATATATATATATATATATATATATAAACCTTCCCACGTGTTTCCCCACACACTGATTTTGGCTCTTCCTGTAGAAGAGATTCCTCATTAAACCAAATAATATTAATATCAATGTAGTACCTTGAAATGACTAAGAGGGTTTTATTTATCATATATCATATCACATTATGTACAGATGCTCATTTTTTAGCGCCGGGTCCTGTTTATCACAATGTTACTTAAACCCATGCGGACACACACAACACAGCCGTAGTCCCCATAGCAACAACAGGCAATGTGTTTAGGATTGTTTCCAGCTTTTCTTTTGTTTTCTCCATCAACATGATTTCAATGCTATTTTACTGTTACACTCAGAGCAAACACCCATTTATAAAGCTGTTTTTATTATTCATTCAATCAATGCATTCAAAACCATTCACACATAAAACCATTCACACAAATGTTTTTTATCTGAAACCCTGATTTTCAAACAAACGATTCATGTATGATGTTCAGTGTCTTACATGCTGACTTACCTAAAAATGTGCTTGCTATGAACTCGGACACTTGGTTTCCCGAGCGGCTCGTCTCTGACAGCTGAGTAAGTTCACGGTTCAGCATTCTTTTAAACTGCACACAGGACACACACACAATGAATCAGTTATCAGCAATTACTGTGATTATTATTTCGGATAACTCCCAAGTACATTAAATTAGAAACAGAAAAAAAAACGTGTAAAATAATAAATCACAAGGGTTATGTAAGGTATATGACAGGGTGTGAAGTTACAGAAAAAAATAAAAAACTTTATGCTAATGTGTTACAGCTCATATGCCATCAACTGCTTTCATACATACTATAAATACTATGATTACATCGTACTTCGTACTATATGATTATCAGTACTTATCTGGAGGGTTAAATTTTTTTTTTAATGGTTTCTTTCTTTTTAGTACCTGACATTTGACATGCAAAAGTAAAAAACAACTTTTTCTTATTCAGTCGTCATTTTATAGCGCAGATTTTTTTTAAGCCTAATGGCAAGTGCATTTGTTTAAAATGGGTGGTCTGGAACCTACTGAGAAACCCTGTCACAATGTTGACATTAAAGTCGACAAAAAGAGAGTGGACTGAAACACACACACTCTCACACACACACACACACACACACACACACACACACACACACACACACATTCAAATGACAACTTTTATTGCAATTTCTACACAAATAATCTCTGCTAAACCATCAACTGTCTGCTTGTTCTAGTTAGTTTTGTGTCGTCTAGTGTTTATTTATGTTTTATGCAGCACCATTGTCCTGGAGGAACCTCGTTCAATTTGTGTACTGTACCAACTGTATAAGGTTGAAATGTAATAATAATAATAATGCCATTTTATTTAAATTGTATGCATGATCATTGTGTGTTCCAAACATGCAACTTAAGCCATAATGAGACACATAGAGGACATACTGTAGGTAGGCATCTCCGGTGCCATCTAGAGGTGGTAACATTTCAAAAAGTTTAATATATTTTCTGAGGGCTTTGAAGAAGATATTTTGTGTAGGAATGAAATTTTACTATGCAGCCAAAAGTGCTAGGGATGGCTTGTGCACCAGTTAAGATATTGCTAAAAATATCTCAAGAAAATAGTCATTCATTTGGTCTTCAAAACTTCAACACTGATGTTCTGATCACAGGGTCACTTATTTCAGGTTCAGTTCTCCTAGAACCACCTTCAATCGAATGTCGACTAAATTGCCCGAACGTTAATAAATTAAAAGCACTCACAAATTCCTCAATACAGAAACAGGAATTCGAGCCACACATTCTTTATGTAGAGTATGATTACATTTTTGACCCTCAGGTCTGGACTTGTTTAACTGAGTTGGATCTGATGCGGTTTTCAGTGGCACTCTTGGAAAAAAGCCATACCACTTAACACACATGAATGTTTTGCAGTTGCAGTGGCAACGCAGGTAAACAATAGCAGCAGCTTTGTGTGAAGACAGGACCCTCCATTCAGATAATACGGGTGTCTGAGAGGACGATAACTGCTCAATGAAATCAACAAGATGCCTGCATCTCTGCAGAGGCTGTTATGTAATCAGGCAAGTGTACTATGAAAGAAAAGTCAAGTGAGGCCACAACGCACATGCACGCACGCAGTCACTGATGCACACACGTACAAGCATGGATTTCTTTACCCTAGACCCTCCGACATTAAAAACAAGAAACATTGGCTGGTCTTTTCCCAGTCTTTAACTGTGTTCTGTTCACACTGTAGCCTCAGATTTATGTTCTTATGTCATGTTAATCTACAGACAACAGTTGGATCTGATGCGGTTTTCTGTTGTTTTAGCCATCCACTTTTTATTTTTACCGAGATGATTTTCTGCTCACCATCAAGTGAAGAGTTACCATAGCCTTCTTGTCACTCCAAAGAATTTTGGTCCTTGTTTTCGAACATCTTGACCTGCATGTGCATGATTTAATGCACTGTGCTGATGCCACATAATTGGCTGATTGAATAATTGCGTGACAAACGCCCCTGATATATGATTACACATGTATCCAAACTCATAAATTATGAAAGTCTTTTTACTTACTATACTTTCTATTTCTAACCTTGCATCTCATATTAGAAAAGGTGGCACAAGTATAATGACGAGTCGACTTACCATTATTCACTTCTGACTTATTAGAGCAAAAGTGGCATCCGTGACATAAGAACACGCAACAAGCCATGCTGAGACTCTAATACTAAACAAATCTTGTGGAAGAACAAGTGTTAATATATTATCCAACACAGTCCTTTATAGAACAGGGCATGCAATCATATCATTAGCAGCTCAGAATTCCACTGTAATCTGACAGCACATGTAATCCAAGCTGAATAAGTCCAGCTGCTCCATGCAGCAAAAAACAGAACAGAAATATACAAATTCCATGTATCTGCATTGAGGCAGCACATGTTAATGCTGGTCTTCTGGCAGTATGTGTATATACAGAAAGATAAGAGAGTATGATGCTTTCACAAGCTTCATCCCCCTCCCCGGTTTGCAGCACGCGCTAGAACTTCCAATCAGCTACTCCTGACAACAGAGGTCGAGCCAATCTGATTGGCTGGTGTGTACAGAGGGAGGTGTTTACATGCACATGGGGTTAGAGGTGTGTGTGCTTTGCATACATAATGTGCATAAAATGGGCAGAGGCATAAATATGAAGAAAAAATCAGGGTAATTCTGTTTGTGATGGTCTACAAAAGAAAAAAAAAGAATCCAAAGCAGCAGAAAGGATAAGAACGAGAGATTAAAAGATAAAAAAGATATTAAAAGTATGTTCAACGAAAGCAGGAATTTGTGAATTGCTACATAAAAATGTAGAGCATGTTTTGTAAACTGAATGGATTAAATGTGAAAAATGTTACCTCACAGACACACAAATGGCAGAAAAAAATGTTAGAAAATATATATAAATATTTATTAAGAGCTCAACAGTGGTGTACAATTCAACACATTAATGGATCTCAAAAGAATCCACAAAACGCTTAAAGAAAAAAATAAAGTGTTGTTCAATACATGTAATAAATTGCAATATTTTTTAGACACATATAATATGCACTTTTTTTGTGGTACTGGATGCCACAAGCTGAGATCACGATACAGGCTGTCTATTTATAGTCTGGGGCTATAAATAGCATTTTCAGTACTACAGACAGAAACGTCGTGAAGTGGTAGGCTCCCATGACATTAGCTCTATGTCGCCGCACATTTACATTTCCAAGCACGAAACTTGGGAGTGTGTGTGAAAGAGTGAGTGTGAGTGTGAATTTGCCAGTACGTCAAATGAGGTGCATGAAAGTGTAGGCTTTAGCCGATATGAATGTAAAAAAAAATAAGTCAAAAAATGTGTGGTGTGTCTTTACTGAACAAAAATACCTCCAACTTCATCTTTTTTTATGTTTAAGTTTATCCCATGTTTTCTTCAGGCCAATTTCCAATTTCACCATTAACAAACTCTTTCCAGGGTAAGGACTTGCATGTTCAATGGTCACTCATTGGTGAACTGCAGTATCACATGATGGTTCTAACACACTAAATGCCCTTTTTTTTTTACATACATAAGCTCACAGATGCCCATAATAAAAAAAAGTAGAAAGAAAATGAAATAGAGGATATGATACCTTATTGGAGGCCATCTCGCTGACTGAGTGGCGTGTTTGCAGGGTCTCCAACTGGTCCAGACACCAGTCAAGTTCTTCCAGGGTTTCAATAGCCAATTTCTGGCATGCCTCATCTGCAAAAGAATAGTCTTTGAGCATAGGACATAAAGTAAAAGCACTATTCCTAGGTATTTTATTAAAGCAGTAACAATCTTCATAAGGTTTCCAATGGAAATAGGAATACATGGTTCACCACTGTAATGTTAATGTGAATCAAAGGGCATATAGGACTTAGGCAGTCATGCAAGACTTTTGAATTCCCAAAGTGTCTTTGTGGAGGAAACAAAGCCATGTGTGTGTGTGTGTGTGTGTGTGTGTGTGTGTGTGTGTGTGTGTATAGTATGTATATTAAATGTATATATTTATATACACATCTGTATTACCCAAATGGGTTCTAACAAATGTAAACTATTTAATAGAAATTTTCCATTTATTTAATTTTATTTAATCAATTTAATTGTGCCAATATAATCAATTACTCAATTTAAACATTATAAAAAATTAGATTTATTTTATTTTGATATAAAAGATGTTGTATATTATAATTATACTTATATAATCATTATATTATATTACAGCATTTTATATAAAATAAAAAAGTAAACTGTTGATGCCCACAAATGTTAATAATAATAATAAACACCTTTAATAAAGAACAATTTTAATATATATTATATATTATAATATATACAGTACAGACCAAAGTTTATATATATATATATATATATATATATATATATATATATATATATACAGTACAGACCAAAGTTTGGACACACCTTCTCATTCAAAGAGTTTTCTTTATTTTCATGACTATGAAAATTGTAGAGTCACACTGAAGGCATCAAAACTATGAATTAACACATGTGGAATTATATACATAACAAAAAAGTGAACTGAAAATATGTCATATTGTAGGTTCTTCAAAGTAGGCATCAAGAGAATGCCAAGAGTGTGCAAAGCATTAATCTAAGCAAAAGGTGGCTACTTTGAAGAACCTACAATATGACATATTTTCTG
The DNA here is from genome assembly GCF_014805685.1 of Silurus meridionalis. Taxonomy (NCBI): domain Eukaryota; kingdom Metazoa; phylum Chordata; class Actinopteri; order Siluriformes; family Siluridae; genus Silurus; species Silurus meridionalis. The sequence goes on from NC_060892.1 coordinate 18,506,747, forward strand.
TTGTTTCACACTTTTTTGTTATGTATATAATTCCACATGTGTTAATTTATAGTTTTGATGCCTTCAGTGTGACTCTACAATTTTCATAGTCATGAAAATAAAGAAAACTCTTTGAATGAGAAGGTCTGTCCAAACTTTTGGTCTGTACTGTATATATATAAATCTAAACGAAACAGCCTGTTCAGCATGTCTTGTGATTTAAGTTCACAATGAGACTGCATCTGAACATATTAATGGTTATAATTCAATGATGATTTAAAGTTATATTCATTCGTTTGTGATTTCATTATTACTTCTAAATTACAATGCTTGTTAAAGAGAATATTGAGTTATTTATTTAGTGTGCATTTAAAGCAGTGTATTTGAAAATAATACTTTGCAGCCCTTTAAATTATACGTATGGATGTCATTTATTATTTATTAAATATAATGAATTTAATGGCTCTTGTTGTGCATGTGTTTTAGGTTCACACACAGAGCAGAGGTGTGAAAAACCTGACAGTACTCAATCTTCTCTCTAGGATTCTTTCACTTTTGTATGCTGTGCAGTTCACTGCGGTCAATTACGGTGCAATATGTTTACTCAAACTTAGTGGGCTTGTTTTCAAAATATGCTGTTTCCTTTTATATCTAGAACTTCATGCGTATCTACTGACCTGGTACACCCTGCTTGCACACAGTGGGAGGATTACTCACTGATGGCCTTCTGGTGGAAAAAAAGGAAATAAGATGTATGAATGTATGAAAAGCCTTTGATTGTGTAGGCATCTGAAAAAGGATATATCATAAAATAAAACCAGACAAATGTAAACCAGACAATTTCTCTTACTTGCAACTTCCCCGATCCTGCAGATGAGTCAGTGCGGCAAAGTTGCTCCGCACTGTTCGCAAACTTGCCAGGACCTATGTGGAGAAACATCTATATGTAACATGTGCTCTAAAACCAGTGATACACTGCAGTGAAACAGAAAAGAATTTCACTAACCTGTGCAAACGGTGTTACAATCATGTCCTCATGTCTGAAACAAGAGGAAACATTTTTTTTACATTTCTGGGAAAGTAAATAAGAACAAAGCCCAATTTTGGAGTATGTTCCAGATCTTTTGCAGTCAGTTCTTAATACTGTTTTGGGTAACAGATTATGCAGAACATTGTCTGGCTGAGGTCAACCTCATGCAGACAGTGCGAGTTTATGTTCTATACATGAGTAATTTAGTATTACAGGAGGCCGACCGAACGGTAGCAAACTGTGAAGTGAAAGTGAGATATCTGAAACACTTCAGTTTACAAGACATGAGTATTTTTTTATACGTAAATGTACATCATTAGTTGGTCTGGTATTAATATAGTATAGTGTAAGTCAATGATCATTTGTACAACTAGCAGTATGTTTGAAATAAACTTAGGTATATCTGAATATCAGCCATGAAAACTGAAGCTTGTATTGTTCCATCGGTGGTTCATGCACATAGAAATTATTCTTTGTACAACAAGGACAGAGTGAAGGTGCATGCATCATATAAATTCAGGTCACACATCCTTGACTTTTGGTTAGGACATACGGAGTTGAGGAAAAGGAGCATGTGAGTGGGTCTTGGTGACCGGTGGGGATGTCAGTAGATGGGAAGACACGTTTTTTTAAAACAATTTGTTAAAGGAAAAATAGAGTTGCCACACGCTTATCTCACCGAGGCAGGCAACTGACTTCCCACTGTTTCAAGCCCTCTTCCCTTGAGGAAAAAAAAACAAAACAAAACAAAACAAAAGAAGTCTCATGACCTCACTTGGATGTTTGTGCAAAAAAAAAAAAAAAAAGACACGGGCGTCAAACATAATGTCAACAAGGAGGACGAATAGGACAACTGAACGACTGTAAAATAAAACAGTCATATCTATTTGTTGACATATGAGTGTTGTTTTATATTTTCTATATGTTACCTAATTCAAATTGCAATGCAAATCATCAGCAAAGAACTAAGCAGAGTATTAATACTCACAGCTCACTGGCAGTTGAGGAATTTCGAGACATGCCTTTTGGCGAGATGTCAAAGTCAGAATCGGAGCGGTACAAGAAAGACTCGCGCCGCTGGCTGTGGGGGAAGTTACCCTGCAGGACCAGGCCGGAGCTCGGGCTGACCTGGGAGTCCAGCGCTCGTCCCACTGATGGTCCATTTTCAACATCAAAACTGCAACAGAGACAAAAACCCCAGATATTATTGCAAACATGAATTTTTTAGTAAATCCACATGATATTTAGGATAATGGGCTTCACAGAAGTTCTTTCATTAGCACTAAGGAACTAAAAAGATGTTAATATTCTTATTAAGACATTAAGTCAAATATTAGCTGGAAAAGTTAGGATCTCACTTTCTATACTTTATGCAGTATAATTATTCATTAAATGACTTGCACAACAAACACATTGATGAATTTGTATAGCTGTCCTATTTTGTTGTTACATAACACTGCCTTTTTAAACCAGGATGGGTCATGTTGGAGAGCATGATGAATCTGTACACCTGTACGTTTGTTCGTACTGTACACTTTATTTACTGTACATGTACTGAATCCATTCATTTTGAGTCTAATTGATTTAAATGCTATAAAGTCACATTGTGCTTCTTCTCCATTAATGATGAGACCACACATCTAATGTGTCTTTAACTCTCATGTATGATCCACTGCTGGTGCCTGAGGTTAATCAGTGTGATGATCTGTATGAGGCCACTTGATTCCTGAAGAAAGTGAATGGCAACTGAGGTGCAAGGGAGAATTTAGCAGGCGACTGAAAGGGGACAAAGCAGCTTCCTGGCCTGCAATCAAGTCTCTATGAGGACCTTTCTTTTCCTCTTCCATGGGGATTCTAATATGGCATTTAGATGGAATGTTGATCAGTGTCTCCTTGCGATGTGAAAAGACACATGGAATAACAGTGAAAGTCACATGGTCCCTCTGACAGGAGGGCTATAAATAACTTGTACAGAAGCTTAGGCTATTTATAGTCACTCAGGTGATGCAGGTTACAATTGTATTTGCAATGCAGAGCATCTCCTGAATTTACATACATCCCTGCATGCAGCTGCATCACAAATATAACCTTCTATTTTAATCCTGTTGCATATTAGAGAGAAGTAGATAAAAAACAACAATGCCTTGTCTTGTAGCAGTTCAATTCACATGAATGTGAGAACAATCGCAATCTTGATTCACTACACAAGTACTCATCTTCTATAAACACTTGGTTTATCCACAAGAATAACCATAGATTACCCATCAGTGCTCAGTCCATCTTTGAACCTTCTTAAATGACCTCAAGGTTTGACATGTAGTGTGTTCTGAAATGACCAAACCAGCCCAGCTATTCTCCTCTGATCTTCTTCATAGACATTAAGATACAGCCCACAGATTTGCCACTGACTAGTTTTTATACCATTCTTTGTGTAAAAATGAAAGGAGATCAGCAGTTTGCTCAAATCAGCCTGTCTGCCAGCAACAACTATATGACTGTCAAAATTGATGAGATCACATTTCCCGCGTTCTTATGACTGATGTGAACATTAACTAAAACATTTGTCCTGTATATAAATTGATTATATTCATTATGCTGCTGCGACTTGACTGGCTTATTGGATAATTACATGGAGTGCACTTCCACATATTTTTGCACACTTCCACAGATTTATCTTCCCATGACACCCAGCAATCATGGCTCCTTACATAAGCCTTATGGACCTCAGAAATTAAATGGGAAGATATTTTATTTATTTATTTTGGTGGACTGAATAATATTTCACAGCATCATGTCTTGAAACGTTATGTTTTTCCAGAGAGTACCAATGAGTGTTTTAATCTAAATTATTATTATTATTATACTTTTGATCTTTATATATTCTTAGTGACTTCCTCTGGACATAAAACATACACTTGCAGTATGCACTTTTTTCTCATGCAGGCAGAAGCAGCCAGTCAGATATGAAACATGTGGAACAAAAGAGAGATACAAAGCAATTGCATGACTATTAGCACAGCTTGAGAACTTTTGTTGAGTTACATCCAGAAACTGAAATGGACTTCACTAAGATTATATTCCACAGAGCTACACAAAATAACCCGGAATACTAAAATACCAAAATGCTTAGCATCTTGGTTGCTAATGGCAAAGCTTTAATGGATATTTAAGGACCTGATTTAAGACAATATCAAAAACAAACAGTTTGCCTGTAGGATAGTGCTTCAGACCTTTAAGCTTCAGTAATAACTGTCATTTACTGTAATTGTATTTTCAGATACTGTAATATGAATATTTTTTCATCTATTAGAGAGCAAAAATTATTAGTTAGGTCTAGCTTTTTTCCTCACATCACAGGAAGTCACACATCTGAAGACATATTTCCTGTGTTAAATGTGTGTGTGAAGCTTTTTTTTTTGCAGCCTAGTGTAGACAAATATACCATATTGTATAATTGTATTCCTGTAGTCTAGAATCGACACGCCATAAATAGCATTAAAGAATAATTAGAAAAACAAAAGTAAGAGAACTTGAGCAGGACTTCAACATTATTAGTCCTGGGAAAAATGTAGACTCAGGTTTTATCATGGTGGTTTGTGTAAATGAGCTTTTGTGAAAGCTCTGGACTGTCTTTCTAATACACATTTCTAAAACATGTACCATTCATTACTTATAATCAAATCACATTTATTTTTGGACAGCTAGCAGAAGTAAATGCTTTATTTGGTGACTTGTTAAATGGTCATTCAAGAGGGTCGTTTAATACGTTTAATACAAATTCTTCATTACTGTACTTAAGTAGATTTTTCTGGCATCAACCTATTTCTTGTCATTGCGTAGCTTTTTTAGTCTATCACTGGTGTATTATCTCCTGACTCTCACACACTACAGACGTAGACTAGTTTACAAAGCTAACAATGAGCAAGACTGAAGGCAACAAAAAGTATGGGGTTAACGTGGATGAGACAGAGGGAGTCAGCGATGTGAACATGACTGAGTACAGAGACTTTCCCGATCATCATCTTCTTTTCTCTGCTTGTGTTCTATATGGTGGATGTGCAGCCTGGATACATTCATTAGGTAACAAAATTTGAAGTTCGTTTTGTATTAATATATTAATCAGGGCTGTCAAAATTAACGTGTTACCGTAAATTCATTTTAACGGCACTAATATTATTAATGCACGATTAATGCAGCGCGCATTTCTGTTTGACCATTTTTATTAAAAAATATAAATAAATAAATAAATAAATAAATAAATAAATATAAAAAAAGGCAAAATTAAAGCCTTCAGAGCAACACGCGTTTATTCACGACGTCCTTTCCTTACTAAGACGAATACTGCTTGTGTAAAATAAAGAAAACAGACAGGGGGCGCACTCTGCCATCTCTCTTTACAGACACAATAAAACATCCTGAATCTCAGTGAATTACGTAAATTACAACAGCATAATTACTTAGAAAAATGTACAAGAATTTTTTTGTCTTCATGCTCTGTGTTGAGTATGGTTTCATTAATAATAAACAAATTATTACATTTGCATGGATAAAAAAATTTACATTTTGCATTTGCATACAGCATCAATATTGATTGGTTGAAAAGAGTAATTTAGCAGCCAATCTGCCCATTGTTTTCTAAGATTCTTTAACCAAAAAGATGTTTTTAATGACTCTTTATATATGTTTTTAGTTTTTCCTCAACATTCTGTCTAAAGTATGGTGTATGGTGAGGTATGTTCAGTATGTTCAAGAGCACTACTACAGCAGTATTTGTTACTAACTAATAACATTCAAGACAATGCACAAGTGTCAACAAGCATATAATATAAGAAAACAGAGTCATGGCTAGAAGTTTAAAGAAAATTGCCTTTTAGACTCTAAACAAAATAATATGTTCCAGCATATCATGTTTTTTTATTGCAAATGATTTACAGATACCAATGATAAACTATCTGATCCAAAGTATAACAAAGCACTGAGACGTTTATAAAATCTACCAAAAAGTACTACATCCAAGAGTTAGCCTGTGACCAAAACATATTTAAGATGGACTATAATCAGCTGAAACAGGACATGGTCACAAAGTGTTCCTCAAAATGATGTCATTCATAACTTTAGGGCTGCTGCTAGATCCTCCAGTACATACTATTACACCGTAGAATTAATGGCTTGAAGACCCCTGGCCTTTACACCACAAGTGCTTTTTGAACGTCCCACTTATAATAACCTCAAGTCATCTGAAAAGGCTTTCTCTTACATTTTAAAGTGTGGCTGTAAAGGCTTTGCTCATTCTACCTTAAGAGAAATAATGGTCCAATGAGAACATTAGTAAGTGTTTAGCAAGAAATTCTTCTCCATGCCATCATGGTGCTTGCTTTATACACAGGAGCACTGTCATGCTGGAACAGGTTTGGGCCTCTAAGACGGCTAGACTTTTCTAGTGTATATTCATCAAAACAAATTCATTTTGTTGACTTACTATGGGAAAAATCTGAAGATGGCAGAATGAATTACACTCCAAGGGATAAGTCATAATTAGCCGCTGTGTATCGGCTACATGAATAAAGAAAGGAGTGATAAGATGGCGCAATCAATACGTTCTCCAGTGGTGGTCTGAGAAAGCTGTTGCACCGAGCGTGACATAATTGAGGGTAGCGCTCTTCAAAATGAAAAGCACACAGGGACTTGTCCAGAGCGCAACTTCTCTCCCGGTTCCACTAGCTCCACTGCTGGGACTGATTAAGCTCTCAGCAGATCCAGGCTTTATTTGGAACAGAGTATTGATCCCAATTGGACAGCGTGCATCACTTGTCGAGCAAAAGCAATTAAGTAGCAAAGTGCCTGCCATGAAGGCTTAATGCACAGGCTGGGGTAAGAGTCAAGAGTGGAAGGAAAAGGGGATTGGCCTTTGATTTGGCCTACAGATTTGCGTTTAATAAGCACATTTCAATAAACAAGTGATTGGGACCTGGGGTGAAGCAGGTTCTACCACTTCCCTTTTTAATGAAGCACTTATAAGAAAAGGTGAACATATTAGCAAGTATTGTATTAGCACAGTCTCAGATAGCAAGACCCTAAAGAGTATAGTGAGGACAGCAGAGAAGATCAGTGGAGTCTATCTCTCCTCTACCACGGACATATATACATCACACGCTGCATCCGCAAAGCTAATTGCATTGTGGACGGCCCCACACAACCCTCTACCATCAGGAAAGAGGTTTTGAAGCATTCGGTCTCACATCAAGGCTATGCAACAGTTCATTCCCTTATGCCACCAGGCTCCACACAGAACTGAACTGGTACTGAAACTCACTCGCACACACTCACTCAACTGTGTGTTACTAGAATGTTACAACCTGAACTCAAACACACACACTCAATACTCATTTCGATTCACACACATCCATGTCTTTGGCACAACCCATATTATATTATTTTATTATAACTGTTTACATGCTGTTTTGCACATCTACTTGACTGCTGCTGTTGCCACTTTGCACAACCTATTGTGTTTACATTTTCTGTGTTTATTTACAAGTACACTCATGTATATAGTTCCCTTTTGCGCATTGTACTGTATAATACATTATACAGTACAGTAGGTTTACTGGTGGTGCTATTTTGTGTTTTGTGTATCTGTCCTACACTGTTTTGTGTTGTCTGTTTGCACTGTCGTTTGTCTGTACTGTTTGCACCAGGTTGCAAATGATGCACTTTATGTGACTAAGACGACTTTATTCCTTATCTCTACGTTCTGTTATGTAGCTCTATGTTGTCTGATATATATGTTTAGAGATAGCATTAATATCAATAAAGACCATCATTGAGTAACAGGAAATTAGAAATGTAAAATGTCGTTGGAGTGGGCGTATGATTTTACTCAAAGCAACTTTCTGAATACACCAACAGGTTTATTTTAGTCATCTTGTTAGGGTTACCAGTAAAGATGATAAACACTCATAAATGTATGTGTCTTCTCAGGAATTGGGTTAGCTAGCTGGTATGCATTATCAGCAAATGTGTTACTTTAGGAAAACTCCGACTTTGAAATCCTGCCAGGTTAGTCATTTTCGCTAGCAGGATTGCATCAGCAGCAAAGATTATACAATTTTAAAAATATGATTAAAAAATCCTCTCAGTAATCGTGTAAACACGCAAATATTAGCTTGGTGGAGGGGAGTGGTAGCTCAGTGGTTAAGGTTTTGGGTTACTGTTCGGAAGGTTGGGGGTTCAAGCCCCGGTATCACCAAGCTGCCACCCTTGGGCCCCTGAGCAAGGCACTTAACCCTCTGTGCTCCAGGGGCGCCGTATCATGGTCGACCCTACGCTCTGACCCCAGCTTCTGACAAGCTAGGATAAGCAAAGAATGAATTTCACCGTGCTGTAATATATATGTGACAAATAAAGACTATTGTATATTAGCTAGCTAGCCTGCCTTAGCAGCAAAGTAATCAACTTTAAAAATATGATTTATAAACCATCCTCTCAGTAATCCTGACACATTAGATAGTTCACAGTAGCTAGCTTGCCTGCTTATCAATAAAAACCTTCTAAGAAAATAATTTAATAAATTAAAGGTGCATTGAAGCTATATTGGTGACTCCTGATGGCTTCTAAGGTAGAGAAAAAGTAAGCAGGGCATGACATCTGACCAAAAAAAATCTTGTATTGTCATATCACCAACTTATCAGATCACATCCAAATATAGTTAGTGTCAGTTATAAATGCAAAACAAAAGCATACAAGTTATGATAGAATCTTTATGTATATTTCATTAAGCAAGTTGGATGCAGATGTTTGCTTAAAGAGCATTGCACCTAAACCTACATGAAACCTCTAAAACCTCTTTATAACAACTAACATAAACAAACCTACATAAAATGTCTATAAAGGCTGGGCTGATTGATCCTTAAAATGTCATGAAAACAAAGTTTGCAGCTCAGTATTGTTCTGACACATACTTTAATGGTGATTAAATAAAAGGTCAAACCTCAAAACCAAATGTAATCTTTTTTAAAGTCACTGGAAACATACATAAACCTATCATTACTGTTGTCTTAGGATTTAAAAAGATTTGTATAATAAAAAAAATAGTTTGAAGGCAAATATGATCTCATTTAACCACCTCCATAATGTGACGCTGACATAGAAAGAGTATGCTAGGGTACTTAAAAAAAGCCTTAATTATACTTAATATGTATCTTAGTCTAGAATGAGCCACAACGTAATTCCAACATGGAATCTTTTTAGTAACTTGACAGGAAAACCTTGCATGTGATACAATATTTAAAATCATGCAATGCATTTTCACAATAAACCTACTTATACAAGTGCATTACACTTTATAACAAAGGATACAATGCATTACGAAATGTACTGCAGATAAAAACAGATACATTAATCTGTCCTAATTTTTTTTTTTATAACTGAAAGCATATACTCTTCATATATAAATTATATTATATATTATATAATTTGTTTAAGTTGTATTCGTAACTATAAATAATGTGAGACCTACATTTAACTAAAAAAGGTTTATATATACAGTACAGACCAAAAGTTTGGACACAGCTTCTCATTCAAAGAGTTTTCTTTATTTTCATGACTATGAAAATTGTAGAGTCACACTGAAGGCATCAAGGGCTATTTGACCAAAGAGTCAAAGAGTGATGGGGTGCTGCACCAGATGACCTGGCCTCCACAGTCACCAGACCTGAACCCAATCGAGATGGTTTAGGGGTGAGCTGGACCGCAGAGTGAAGGCAAAAGGGCCAACAAGTGCCAAGCATCTCGGGAAACTGCTTCAAGACTGTTGGAAGACCATTTCAGGTGACTACCTCTTGAAACTCATCAAGAGAATGCCAAGAGTGTGCAAAGCAGTAATCAAAGCAAAAGGTGGCTACTTTGAAGAGCCTAGAATATGACATTTTTCAGTTGTTTCACACTTTTTTGTTATGTATATAATTCCATATATAATTCCACATGTGTTAATTCATAGTTTTGATGCCTTCAGTGTGAATCTACAATTTTCATAGTCATGAAAATAAAGAAAACTCTTTGAATGAGGTGTGTCCAAACTTTTGGTCTGTACTGTATATATATATATATATATATATATATATATATATATATATATATATATATATATATATATAAATACAAATACATTGTATAATGTAATAAAAATGCATTGTAACATGGATATAACAGAAGTCATTATGAAAGCTGATGCACTGTTGGAATAAACCTTTATAACTGTTTATGTAGGTTTAAAATCCAATGTCACTAAGGACTTGTCATTTTGTGATTTTTAAAAGTAAAGGTGTGCAAAAAAAAAAGGAAAACCGTTTGCAGGAATCTGCACCTTGCATAAGCGTCCTCTTGTTAGTTTAGCTGTAAAACTCAGGGCAAACATAGTCTTTGACCGGTGGACTACATGAAATGGTAGATTCAAAAAAATGCCTATAACACTCACTCAGTGCACACACACACACACACACACACACACACACACACACACACACACACACACCACACACACACACTTATTTTTTTGAAAGGCGGTAAGAAAAGCTGTGACCACAAACGCCCGTGTCACTATGCACAGCTCTTGGACTGACGTCAGTAGCGGTTCGGTTTGCACTCATATCAGAGATAAACGAGCAGAGCAGCATTGGATGCGCAAGAGATAAGAGACTAATGTCCAAGTATCAAAAATAATGTTTTATCTATTACGTACAAAACAAACTCCAATGAGACATCTGGATATTTAAAATGGAAAATTACGCTGTGATAGTCTTGCATAATTTCAGTCGATGGCTCTTTGTACAATAGGTAGTTGGCACACAGCTTTGGCCTTGTTTGCAGCAAAAAGAAAAAAAATGCACATGTACATGAATGAAGAAATTCCATCAGGACGGACGCAGACTGCAAATGAAAAAGACAATTCCTGGTGCTCGTTCCATTCGTTTCCTGCCATTGAAAACGTACAATCAGTTCTTAAGGAATCTGTTCCCAAATGGCTCCTCTCAGTGTCATATTGTACAACTTGGGCACAGTCTTCTTCAACAACAGGAAATGACACAAATGTATTCATAAGAAACCTATGCATACATACATACATACACACACACACACACACACACACACACACACACACACAAATCACTAGTGTCTCTCCTTCTGAAACTGCATGACAAACTACAATATGTAATATATAATGGTTTCTGCATGATCAAATGTGAGAATTGAGGTCATAATTAAAAGTACATATTAGTTTTATTTATTTCAGGGGAACTAATTTTTTGTGGTTTGCTTTTGGGCCACAAATCTAAAGTGCTATTTTAAGAAAAACACCTGATTACTGAACAACACACTTATCATCCAACTTAGGTTTTACACCTCTTTTAGTAAACACTGTAAGGAGAGTGTGTGAGTGTGGGGTGCAGACTGGGGGAAAAAAAAATAATAATGTTTAGTTTTACAGGTATTCATCAGAAATATTTGGCCTACATCAATAAATCTGTTCATCGAGACCATGCTAATCTCGAGGGTCTGAGATCAAAAGAAACCAAACAGACCAAATATCCAAAACGGCAGACCAGATGGACTTTAACTCTATGGAGAGGAAGACACAACACAAGGTTGTAAAATCTGGTTAGAAATGGCAGGATAAGTCTCACTTCCTGCTTGTCCCTGAGGTCTTAAATTATTAGCTTCTTTATTACCTTATACAAAGTATATTCATAATGTACAGCAAGAACATATTTATGAAATGTAATTAATATAATTAAACACATATATGCATATGTATGGGTGTGAAACCCTATAAAGATCTTTAAGAATTATATAAAGAAAGCTTCTTTAGATATTGTGCCCAAAATTATTAGGTGCATTTCGTACTTTATTGTCAAACAGAATCAGACCTTTCTTCACATTTCAGTCATACCGAAGTCAACAACGCGCAGGCACAACTTGTCCAGAGTAAAAAAAACAAAACGGGAAAGAAGGTGTCTGGCTTCTGTGATCACCTGCTGCACTGTGTGTAAAAGCATTTAGTTTGTGCCCTTAAACGCTCAGCTTCTACATTACACCATTCACAGAAAGCAGAACCGGCACAGCATGCGGTGCCGACGTTTGACATTCCGTGAAAGGATATTACCAGCGTTGAACTGCACATGCATTGCATTATTTTTTTATCCTGTGGTTTCTTTGGTTGCAAAAAAAAAAGGAAATTAGGTTTTTACCGCCTGCGTTTCTGCAAGATGTCGATTGGACGGTTGACTGCGCATGGAGATCCATAGATGTTTCCGTTTCGGACTTTGAAAGCCCGGTCAGCAGGAGCGAGAAAGACACAATTGGTCGGCAAACTCATAGTTCCCTTGGATTTTCGCTTTCTAGCACTTCTTAGGGCTTTTGTCCTCTGTTTGCACTTTTTAGCTTTTCCTTTCGTGTGCCCATGCCCTCTTGAAACCGCACATGGTTCCCGTCTCTGACAAGTCACCAACGAAGAAGCCAAAGTCGCATGAGTAATCGACTCCCTTTGAGTCAGTCCAGAAGCCTTGACGACGCTGAAAGTCTCTCTTGGTTCCAGCATTCATCCCTCGTCAAGAAAACCAGCCTAAATCCCTCGAGCTGTGCTTGCTGTCCCTAGCTGTGCATGTCACATGTTTTTTCATTCTCTTCCTGAAATTCGGCTTTTTGTGCGATTCCTGCAGTAAGCCTATTTTGCCCCAAGCACAGCCCACTGCTTTACATATGCAGCATGACATGCAGAGCTTCACAGAAAGATCTAACACAATTCAGGCAGAAGGAGAGTAAAAAAAAAAACTGGTTTTCCTCCTTGCCACCACTCTTCCTGTGTTATTGTGCGGGTCCATAGCGTTCTTGATCTTCACTCCGTTTTCATGCTATTTCCTGCGTCCCCCTCTTTATCTCTGACTTTCTTCTGCAGTTCTTATTCCAAAGATCCCCCCACCCACCCTAGCCTTTTCCCTCTCGCAGCTCAACTCCCTGGGCTGACAGCTGAACTCTCCCTGCCTGATATAGCGTACATGTGTGTCTGTTTGCGGCTGTGTGCACGTGTTTTAGCGTTCTTGAACCAGTGCCAGTCGAACAGTGAGGTCACAGCACTGAAACAGGGGGGAGGACCCACAGGATGAGAGGCTCCAGCCTTCCTGGAAAGTCTCCAGTGTTACTCTTTGAAGAAGAAAAAAAACCCTCTCTTTTCTACTGCTGGGTAGAAAAGAGAATACAACACACACACATAGACACACACTATACACCAAGCCTAAACAAACGGCTCCAACAAAGTTAGTTTATGACATGGCCGGCTGCTTAACTTGGATCAATTATAAATCGATGCCTTCATTAAAATAAAAACTAACACCCGAGGCAGGTCACCTTCATGCTCATGTAAAATCATTGACTGGCAAAGAGGGCAGAAGTTGTGCACAGGACTGACTGTTTAATTACATTATGAGATTTTAGTTCCCCTGGGGCTGAAATGGAGCTCTGCTGAGATTAGAATAAATATTTGCTTAGTCGGAAGTGTTAGTGGGGACTTGAAGGGTCGTCTTTCTCTCCCGCAGCTCAAAGCCAAATACATACTGGAGAAGGCAGAATGAGCAGATTCATACAGACAGCACAATGTACATGCACACACACCATACCTTACATTGCACAAATGCCTCAAATAAATTGAGTAAATATGACCAGAATCTATTTATTTATTTACTATACATCTATCTTTCCCTCTTGTTCTCTCAACCACCACCTCCATCATTTGTCTTTACACTTCCTATTTATGACATATATATCATTTTTTATCCTGCTTCAGTGCTTCACAATTCAATGTACAATTTCTAATCAGTTGGCGTCCTTTATACCGTTCTTGAACACTGTTTATTCGTTTCCCAAATATAATTCCTGTAATTGTGCATCATTATTTAGTTTATTTCTCATTACTGTATCTCGGTTCTGATGCTTCAGGAGGCACTAAAGATTCATACATTACTCTAGGAAGTTGAAAAGGTAAAACTAAACATGGCCAGTGGATACGGGTGAGTGCTGTCTGAGTGTATACAACTCAAATGATTTAAAACCAGTCAGCAGAGCTGTACTGATTAATGAGAGCTGTGAAAACGTTTCAATGTCTAAGGGAATAATGCCACCCAGTGGTCATATCTACAACATTTTTTATTTGTACCTGGGTGGTACATGGATCAGCCAGCAGCTGGGTAAAAGTTAAGAAAAAATTATTATTGTTGTTGTTATTATAATATAATAATAATAATAATAATAATAATAATAATAATAAAATAAATTCTTACTAGAAATGTTAATAAACAGTTCAGCCAAATTATTCAGAACCCAGTCTATTTTAAAATATATTTCCTTTCATTTTAATAATTTATATATAAAACTTTCAAAATTAGTAATAAAAAGATTACTAATTATCACACTGATAATTGCTTGGTAAACTCTGATACTATACTCATTCAAAAACTGGGCTGTTTAAACCAGTCACAATCATGGCACAGTATAGGAGATCTATGAAAAAATCTAATTAAACAACCCTAATTATATTAAGCCTGAGGATTAAAAACACTACAGGGAATGAAAAAATGGAAAACGATCCATTTATTTCACTGAACATGATCCAACACATAAACAAAAATTTCTGTCAAATATTAGTCTCTTCCTGTTCACCTGATTAAAGGAAGATAAGACATTACACAGCTTTTGACGACAGGTAAAAAAAAATCAGCAGAGAAGAAGTATTTTCTCTACAATTCTGCAAGCAACAACATGCAAAATATATAACAAACATTTTTAAAATTACTTTATTATTTCTAAATAAAGATTTGGTGGTTGTGGGCGTGTTGGACTGCTGAAGGCAAGAAAGTAAAAATATAATTTCTGTTTTTAACCAGCCAAAATGGGTTCATTTTAATCCCCAATCTATATATACAGTGCATTGCATTTATTTCCATTTGGATGGGGATAATTAGAGGGTTTCACAGTAATGAAAATAAATAATTATTCATTCACAAACTTGTGATTTTTCTTTGCAAATACATTTCCCAGATATATTTATTTTTAATCTGAATTCAATGCAATGGGCTCTTTTGAGCATAATCCCAGTCTTCTGACCAGACAGAATGCGGTGTATATTTTAAAGAACAGTAATGAATATTTGTTCTATAAATAAAATTCATAATCATGGGGGAAATGTTAATTTTTAATTTTTATATTTTTACCACTACTATAATGCATAACACAACGACAAACAGCGGCATAAATTATACAGGAGACAAAAGTTTAATATAAAGAAGACAGACAATCGTTTGTGGAAACCTACATATTGGGACATGTGTTAGTCAAAAGGATTTCCCTGATTAGATTAAAGAGGCTTGCTTAGGTTTCAACTCTCATGGAAACCCTCAAAATTAATTTAAATTTATGGGGATTATGTTATATGCAGAATACAACTTGCAGTGAAAAGTAAACCTGATAGCCTGTTTAGAAATTTGTGCATTACATAAAAAGAATTATAAATATCAAATAAAGAAATTCGAAAAAAAAATAATAATAATTCAGAGTCCAAATATGTTTTCATTTACTAATTAATATATACAAGGTTTTTAAAAGCAACACTAAATATACACATAAACAAGATGTTGAAATCCACTTATCACTTATCACAATTCAACCAGAAGAGGTCAGTCAAAAAAAGACAAACCGTCCTCAAACCAATTACCAACACGTATTACGTTAACTATATGGACGAAATTATTAGGGCACCTAACTTCAGCCATATGTGGTTCTTCCCCAATTTGTTACCACGATATTGGATGTATGTAACTGTATAAAATGTCTTTGGATGTATTAGAATTACTTTTTTCCTTTACTTGAACAAGGAGACCCAAACCTGTTCTAGCATGACAATGCTACTGTGCATTAAGCCAGCTATATGAAAATATTGTTTATGTATTATAGAGCTCTGACCTCAACCCTGTTAAACACCTTGGGGATGAAATGAAATGCTGATGGCCCCCTTCGCCCCTTCAACCTAACACCCTAGGTGAATGAGCACAAATCTCCACAAGTACACTCCAGAATCTAGTGAAACATTTGTCCATATAGTGTACTACAAAGTAAAAAACATAACTCAAATTTGTTAAAATCCACTCATGTTAGTAATCTATTTATATATACAGTATACAGACAGAGAGAGAGAGAGAGAGAGAGAGAGAGAGAGAGAGAGAGAGAGAGAGAGAGAGAGAGAGAGAGAGAGAGAGTGAGAGAGCACAGAATAAATATAATGTACACTGGATTTGTTCATTAGGGATCAATTGGGAGGTCAACCATGCGGTGACCCGGGATGGAGCATTGACGCAGGCAGACGCTGTAATCACACTGCTGCCTGCACTCTGGGAACTGTTCCAGACACTGGAGGATATTTTGGGACCAGTCACACACTCTGTTATCGTTTTATTAATTGCCCCCCTCCAGTACATGCTAAGTACAAGAAAGCATGAAAGCATCTGTGTTTGAGCTCTCAGATGATATCAGAGCATGTTTTGTAATGTGAAACGATGCGAAAGCTGGAACTCAGGCTACCTATATATTAACATTTCAGTTACACAGAGAGAAAGCATTTAGTCTTTCTTGTAAAGACATACAAATATTCATTTATGTTCCTGCCAGAAATGAGAATAGAGTGTACAGTAAGTCAGGTATGAGTCAGGTATGAAGCTTGCAGGATGAAGAAAGAATATGTTCTTTAAAATTAATGTTCATCATTTATTCATTCATCTTTAGTAACTGTCTGAAATGTAATGTTGATCTACCTCAGTTTTTTTCCCCCAGAGTTTTCCAGTGTCCCTGGTAGAGGTTCATACTAAATTCCAGGCCCACTTCAGGTTTAAATCTGAATCCAAATATGGATATTTGAAGCAATTTTGTGTCCCCTGGTCATTTATGCATTTAGCAAAAACAAAGTGGCTGAAACTGACAGAAAGCCTACACTGATTCAAAAAACCCACTAACACTTGCAACCAGGGTGAGCTGAAAAGCATGTCAGAAAGCACAAAACACTGAACCTTGAATAGCAAAAGACCACGTCATGTTAGCAAAAATAAGGGCACACTGGACCTGGACATCACTTGTACAAATGGAGATCATTTCTATTATATTATTAATGAATTTTTCCCAGTTAAAGATTGGACATAGTGTGATCCGTGGCTTCAACATGATGTGATTTGTA
The DNA here is from genome assembly GCF_014805685.1 of Silurus meridionalis. Taxonomy (NCBI): domain Eukaryota; kingdom Metazoa; phylum Chordata; class Actinopteri; order Siluriformes; family Siluridae; genus Silurus; species Silurus meridionalis. Next base: position 18,524,026 of record NC_060892.1, read on the forward strand.
TTAATCTACTATTATTAATCTTAATATTTCATTTCATTATATCATTATTGTAAATTAAACATAAACATGGATTTGTAGATAAGCCTTTAAAAAGCCTAGAACAAACAGTACATTGCTATTTACAGCATGTATCCCTCCCACTCAGTGTTAGTGCTGTACCTGATCCTGATCAAATCAATTATAGCTGGATTTATATTTGTCAAGCCACTATAAATTCTCCTTTTAGTTTGTTAACAATACAGACATCTGTAGACCATCCAGTGGGGACTATCCAAATAAAGTAGAACGTAATGTTCAGGAAGGTTTTTATCTGATAGAAGGGTAAACGTGCAGCCCAAGATCTTTATAAGGACAGAGTCGAAGCACTTGAACAATGGTGTGGAAGAAAACAGAGGCTGCTATCTCTTGACTAACTGCTCTCTCCTCTCTCTCTTTCATTTTTTTTTACTCTCTCCCATTCTCTTCAGCCAGACAAATAATATGAATCACTGTTGAAATTTCCCTTGAAAAAGTTTGGAAATACTTAGTAACCCTTATGAGCCTTTAATTCATGTCTGAGCAATGCAGTATAAGACATAAAGTATGATCCGTAACAATTATTGTGCATATTTGCTTTCCACTTGTCTTTCTTCATTAGCTATGGGACGTTTTTGTGGCAGAAGCCTGATACTCTAACCATAGCAGCTCGGAAGAAATCACTGGGTAATTATGTCGGAGGCTTGTTGTGCGCAAGTTGGTACACTTTAAGGCCTCAAAGCTTTGATGCGTTTAAGTCTGTGACATCAGCACATCTGGAGAAGATTAGAGAAGGAAATGGGATCTGGAGAGAGAGAGAGTGGGTCGGCCTTTCTCTAAAAAAGGCCACATCTAAGAATAACCCATCTGGCTGTGGCCAGATTTATTAATACGTTTGCCTGTTTTACTTCAGGAGGAATTGAAAGATGGGGTGTCTACTACACTCTACAAAGTGTTTTGGGATTCCAGGTGGTCTAAAAAAAGTTACTTTTTCCAAAGTGTGTAAAAGTTAAGCTTCAAAGGATACTTCTCGCTCTGTGACTGGCTGTATAAACCAGTTTTACCCTTAAGCACGAAACCTAGGCAACGTTCTCCTATTCACAAAAATAAACCGAATAATTCATTAAAGTCCCATTAAAAAGTCTTGTTAGCCATGTTTTGTTTCAGCATGCTGACACATTTTCATTTTAAGATATACACCACTTAAGCTAAATATGGAGTGAAGGGTAATAACGGGAGTTCTTGCTAGGAATAAGCTAATAAAACACTACTGATGCTAACCAGCTAGCAAACGTCTGCTTAAGCTTATAAACTGCTATCTATCTATCTATCTATCTATCTATCTATCTATCTATCTATCTATCTATCTATCTATCTATCTATCTATCTATCTATCTATCTGTGTCAGCTGAATTGCAATTTAAAAAACTACATACTTTACTCTTCCCATCACAGCTACCAGTAATGGATTGTAAAAGCTAACAAGGGTTTTCTCTGAGATACCTCCAGTAGTTCATCGCTATCTGCCATCTTACGCATACATGAGCTCACAGATGAGCAATATTAGATAGATTTTTGTATTTTGTTTTAGTTAGATTGAAGTTCTAAACATCCTTGGTTCAATCCTGGGTTTCGGCATAGGGATTTCCCTTTTGATTACAGCGGCTTAGTCTGTGATCCCTGGTAAACTTGCTGCTTGCCAGACGACCCATTGTGTTTTTGCTTATTGCTGCACATATTGCAGAATATGATAGTTATCCGCTGATTAAAAGTTTGCTCTTTGCTGGTGTAGGTTCCATGGTGTAATATTTGAACTCTGAATCCAGCAATCTGAGTTCAAATCTGGGTGGAACCTGCTAATCATTCATGTTTATCTTTGTGGGTCCATTAAGATGAACTGACTCCCCCGTTGTTTTGTTACACTGTTACAAGGTACACTTTTAGAATTCAAACGCTTGTAAATGTGAAATTGGAGAGATTGTAAAACATTCAGTCTTGGCAGTGAATGCATTCGCTTGCCATCTGACCCATATAATTGTACAGCTGTTTAGTTAACACTGCTTGTGTCTTGGTTCCATGGTGTAATGGTTAGCACTCTGGACTTTGAATCCAGTGATCCGAGTTCAAATCTCGGTGGAACCTTCCAGCTACCATTTTCTTGTAAATATAACCAATTTCTTTAGAAGATGAATACAAATCTTTTTTGAAATGTGCATTTAAGCCACTCGATTGAAAGTGTTTAAATTTTTTTGTCAAGATGTAGATTGAGTTTCTCATTTGTTTCCAAAGCAGTAATTTTTTTTTTTTCATTGGTTTAGCTGGTATATTGCTAGACCTATTATGGACAAAATATTAGTGAAAGCTGCAAAGTTTTTACTCAAGTTATTGTGGGAAGATAAAGGTCTCAAAGGTCTCTTTTGCATCAGGATTTTCTAAGTCAGTTTCTGAAATAGCTCAGTAGGGGAGCATCTGAAGATGTAAAGATCACTGTTTCACACAGTTAAAACCATGTGCACCTTGACAGAGACTGCACGGTTGGAGAGCATTAGACTAGACTTGTAAAAGTTGGTAGCATCTTGCTTTATGTAAGTTGTAGGCCAAAATTAATGTCAATATGTACATAGGAAGAGTTTCAAAATTTTGCTTTATAAACTACTGACATTGCTTTTGTCAAAATAGGTCACTTGGAAGAGCATTGTACAAACTAAGCTTCCTTGAAAACTATATTAATTCAAGCTTCTGTTTTTTAGTGGATGGAAAGAACAGTGCTCACTGTAAATAATTCAGAAAACTTTTGGATCAAATGGTATCTTAAGGTCCCTGGTTCAATCCTGGGTTTCAGAATTTTCCAGTTTGGACTCTGAATCAGCAATCCAAGTTTAAATCTTAATGGAACCTATTGAACATTTGTTCATCTTTATGAGTCTATTAAGACAAACTGATTCCCCCATTGTTCACCCTCTTTAGGTACACTTTCCTAATTCAAATGCTCGTTAATGTGAAATTAGAGAGATTCTGCGACTTTCGGTCTTAGCATTGACTGCAATCTGCATTTAGGATTACCCGATTTAAACTGTTGCAGGCAAAACCTTTATTTAATTTTTTTTGCATTGGCCCACTTATTTTTTTTTACTATAGAAAAACTACACATGACTACAATAGGAAGACAAATAACTTAAATAATTTAAATAAACATTAAAAATCAGAATCAGAAGATCAGTGTAGGAGGAAGTGAAGAATTAATTGCTCAGACCCTTCACATGCTGATTAAATCATAGGAAACAAGTGCGACAGTGATGCTGAGCTAACTCAAACCATCATATCTCGACAAAAACATGACTTTATGAAAAAAATAAGATAAAATACAAGTCCAAGAACAAATATTTTCTCCTCATGCTTGTACATTCTTTTTGCGTCATTTTTGCATCAGTTTGCATGTTCCTCGAAGTACAACTGTGGCACTATGAGAACTTAAAACAAGGGAATGGGACAACACTGCGCTTTGTGTAAAAAACAAACAAACAAAAAAAAAACCACGAGCGCATTGGATATTCTTTCTTCGAATCTGACATCACTGCTGTTTTTTTGTCTGTGCCAGGCTGATAGTGGGACCGTAGTGTGTGTGTGTGTGTTTGTGTGTGTCATTATCCTAAGCAAAACCCTTCCCCCAATACAGCCCCAGACCCACATGCACAAACACCACAGGCGCTGACAGTAGACAAGCATTGATCTCCATCTCCACACAACCCATAAGCAGTAGGCACACAAAGCAAATGCAACTCTATACCAATCATCAGGCACATTTTTGTCATATTAGACTTGGTTAACCAAATTTTACAAATGCAGTTCCTGAATATACATATACATATGTTTCTATATCAAACTCCAAATTTATAATTACACGTAACCGAAAGAGAAAGTCCTTTGTCATTGTTTGACACACTTACAATGACATAATTTGATGAAGCCATTCATTCACTCAAGTGACTGTTTCAATTCATATCCACTTCAACAAGAGGAAAAATGACTAGTGACAGACGCTTTAAACCACTGATTAACTGACGAGAACATATCAGACAAAAACATATCCACTAAAATAAAAACCTACCCAATGCAGGAGTGTCTTCTTCGTCCAGAGCTGAAGTTAAACAGAGAACCTTTGCGGAATAACCGGTGGTCTTTGTGCATTGTTTCAATTTTTAGGCAGCCGCACGGAGAAAGAGCTTTATTACCAAACAAGTACAGACGTGCACTTTGCAGTGGTCGCCTGATCGAGGCACATTTTGTGAAGCTTACCCACCCACCAGAAAAAAGACTTATATGACCCAAGAGAAGCACAAGGTCAAAAGAAGAAGCAGCCAGGTAGTGTTTCCAAGTCTAGCCCCAATGACCAGAAGTGTTTCAGTTGCACTTTCTGTTGTGCTCCAAGATTTGCATGATGGATTTTAGGCAACTCCAAATTGAAGCAGAGGTCTCACATCGTCTCGTAGCTGTTGCAGGGAACTTTCTCAATGCAGAGCCTTTCCTTGTACAAAAACTTGTCAAGAATCCTCTTTTTCTTTTTTTCTCCCTAGGCATGTGATAGTGATGGGACGAAAAAGGAAAACCAGTATTTTTTGCATGGAGCGTTGACCTTTTTTTTCCCTCAGCGCAGGGAATTGCGTGATCCCAAGAGACGTCTGCTTGGGGTATGAGGTCCTGCTAAATTTCCATATTTGTTTAGCGATGGTTGTGTATCCAGAGTTGGGATAAGAGTGAAGGGTGAAAAGCCTTGGATTATATAATGACAGGAAGAGAAAGGAGAAAAGGAGGCAAACTCATCCAGGACCAGTTGGATGTATTTGACATTTACTAAACTGAAGAAACACAGTAAGCCTGAAGCTTAGTGACCAGTCACACTGTATCTGCGTCTGTGAGCGGGTGTGTGTGTGTGTGTGTGAGTGTGTGTGTGTCTGTGTTCTGACTTGTCGGAGCCAGCACTGGGTGTCTCCTCTCTGCCTGCCTACACTGGCCCAGCCTAACACACTGAAGCATGCTGCATCCCCACGAGGCACTAGCTAAACACACTCACACTTTTGTTTTACTTTCAGTGGTGTAACTGATACCATGCTATACACTGTGTGCATAATTATTAGGCAAGTGATTATTTTGACCATATCATCATTCTATCCATAATTTTTCAAGTCCAAGCTAAATAAACTTGAATGCTTATTGGATGTAATGCTTATCAGGTGATGTGTATTTGTGTTATGATGGAGGGTGTGGCCTAAGGAGATCAACACCCTATATCAAGGTGTGCATAATTATTAGGCAGATTCTTCTCCTCAGGAAAAATGGGCCCAAACAGAGATTTAACTGAATCTGAAAAGTCAAAAATTGTAAAAAGTCTTTCACGGGGATGCAGCACTCTTGAAAGATATTGGGGCGTGATCACAGAACCATCAAACGTTTTGTAGCAAATAGTCAACAGGGTCACAAGAAACGAACAAGAAGAAAATACTCAAATTAACCGCCAAAGATTTAAGAAGAATCAAACATCAAGCTACCAGGAACCCATTATCCTCCAGTGCTGCCATATTCCACAACTGCAACCTACCTGGAGTGTCAAGAAGTACGAGGTGTTCAGTTCTCAGAGACATGGCCAAGGTAAGAAAGGCTGAAACCCGACCACTTCTGAACAAGACACATAAGTTGAAACATTAAGAATGGGCCAAGAAATATCTGAAGACAGATTTTTTGAAGGTTTTGTGGACTAATGAGATGAGAGTGACTCTTGACGGACCAGATGGATGGGCCCGTGGTTGGATCAGTAACGGACACAGAGTTCCACTTCGACTCTGACACTTCGATGCCAGCAAGGTGGAGGTGGGGTTCTAGTATGGGCAGGTATTATTAAAGTTGAGCGAGTTGGACCTTTTTGGGTTGAAAATTGACTCAAAATCAACTCTCAGACTTTTTAGAAGACACTTTCTTCAAGCAGTGGTACAGGAAAAAAACTGCATCTTTCAGGAAGACTTTGCAAGACAACGCTTCATCTCATGCATCAAAGTACTCCACTGCGTGGCTGGCCAATAAAGGCCTTAAAAGATGAAAAACTAATGACATGGCCCCCTTCTTCACCTGACTTAAACCCTATTGAGAACTTTTGTCCCTTCTTAAGCAGGAAATCTACAGTAAAGGTAAACAGTACACCTCTCTGAACAGTATCTGCACAAAAAGTTGATTCTGACCAGATCAAGAAACTGACTGACTTTGTAAATGGAAGGCTTGTGACTGTTATGGAAAAGAAGGGTGGCTATATTGGTCACTGAGGTTTTCTTTTTGAAATTTTAGAAATATTTATTTGTAATTTTTGAGTTTGTTTATTATTCTCACTTTACAAGGGTGAAAATAAACAAGTGAGATGGAAAAATCTTTTTTTTTCAATTAGTTGCATAATAATTCTGCACACTAATTGTTGCCTAATAATGGTGTACATGTAGATATTCTCCTTAAGAAAGCCAAAACTTCACTTTTACTACTTAAATGTTCAGGTTTGAGGGGTTGTTAACATTTTGGATTGACTAAGACCACTGTAGTTGTACAATAACAAAATTTATCCTCAAAAATACAACTTGCCTCAAATTGTGCACACAGTGTAGAGCTCGACCGTACTTGAAGAAGAATTTATGAAAAAAAGGAAATGTCATCAAAAATGTGTTGATGCCTTGACTTGACACAGAAAACTAGAAAAATATTCTACATCTGAAGAACACCTTGTGAAACAGTCATACCACACCATGTGAGCTATGCTGAAGTAATTCCTACATGTTTTTAGCTATGTATCTCACTATGCACCACTGATACCCCTATAGGAAATATTAACATCTTTAATATATTAGCACAACAAGAAGTTCAATGGAAACTTAATATTTTAAACATTCAATAATTTTTTATTGCTTCTAACAATAGACATACACTGTATATACATAGGTTTGTGGACACCTGGCCACAAGATCTGTATGTGTTTTTTGAACATCCACATTTAGTCGCCATTTGCCGCTATATTTATCCTCCACTCTTCTGGAAAAATTCAACAGCTCCAAAATTCTGCTAGTGTGGTTATGTTAGTGAGATGTCCAAAACCCCCTTTTGAATCTTATGATCAGGTGTCTGCAATTTCTGTCCATACAGTGTGCAAGTAATTTTTTTCACTCTACACTTAAACCTTAACTTAACCAACAGGAAACATTTTAACTCGTTCGGATTTCTATAAAAATTGGAAGATCGGAAAATTTCATAGACGCTTGAAATAAAGAACAAAGATAAAGATCTAAAGGAAGGAACAGTGCCAAGAGTCATGTGTTTGATCCCTTATAGTTCCCGCCAAAAATAATCAGCAAACAGCTTTCCTCTGACACACTGAGCACATCCCCATATTCTGCTTACTCATTCCATTGGCATTGCTTTCAACCCCCTCTGAATCATCCTGTGATCAGGAAAATGCGTTGTTCTTTCGTGTTTAACTTGACCGCAAGAATATTAGTCAGTTAAACAGGTTTCTTAATGAACTCCAAAGATTCCTCTATCTGATACACACATCTGATCACATAGCTGTATTTCCAAAACTTCTTAGGAAAAACAGTCATTCATATATACCATTTTAACTTATATATACACACACACACACACACACACACACACACACACACACACACACACACACACACACACACACACACACATCCCCACACTCGCACGCATGTAATGCAAAGTTAAAAACTAAATGGTGTTATTACAACAGAAAGAATTAGCACAAAGATTTAAGAAAATCAAATTCAAATTCAGCATTGGTTCTGGAAGTTCTGGAAAATGAAAAGGTAAAGGTATTTAAATGTGAAAACACTGTAAATAACAAAATTACAACATGAAAAATTACATAGCCACTGCATGATTCACATTCACAACCACATCCAAGGATGGGCAGTGTTTATGATACATGTATTTCCAAAATTGTATGTCAACATAAAATAGGATTTTGTAAGAGTGAATTTGATAGGATTGATGAAAATGGCTTTATATATTTATATTTTGTATCAATATACTTTAGTGTTTTGTATTTTTGTAGGTTTAAAATACTGTAAAATACTTTGTAAGAAGTCTACATGATGACATCAGTAAAATGCAGCCTCTGATTATTATTTTTTTTTTTTGGTATTGGTATTTTGCCCAGATCAGAACATAAAATTGAGAAAAAGGTGGTGAAGGTAAGAAACGTGCAGATTTCACCATTGCCTGACACATTAAATATTAATATATTAATGATTAACGATCAAATGATTAATAGTTAGAAACTAGTTGCTATGAATACAGATGCCATCAGTGTCTTCTTATGAATGACTTGTTTGTCATTTAGTAAGTAATGCTGATGCAAAGTAGGTCCTTCTTTACGAAACACCAAGTAACTAAATTAGGATAAAATTATAGGTCATTCGCAAACTGTTAAACATTAAACTGTTAGTTAATTTAAAACTAACCTTCATTTAGGAGATCCCAGGGATTATGTATGTGAATCTGTTAACTGGTTGCATATGTCAGATTTATTGCGTGACTCAGACAGAGAACAGCTGTTGCTATCAAACATTGTTTACTTAATCAACTGAGTCAGTGTGTAGGTGAAGGAGATCAAATAGACCAATTAAAGGAAAGTTTTGCAAAGAAATTTTATGCTCCCTTGTAAAAGTATTTTTTTAGTATTTTTCTAATACACTTAAAGTTAAGGTATTTAGTATTATATTTTTTAAATCATCAGTGTTCGTTTCATCAGTGTTCGTTTGAGTTTGTCTGAATTTCCATGAGCTCGACTTAATTTCTTTTTAATTTGCGATGCAAATGAAATGAAAAGCAAATGAAACATCAGCTCAATTGCAAACCCACCTGGTTGTACTACTAGACTTGACTCGATAATATAAAATATAATGTTACAGCACACATTGATTCTTCAACTGGGTTTGTGTCAGGCGCAAAGAACGTACTGGAAACCGAAGTGAATTCAACGAAGGTTTTTTAATGAGGAACAAAAAGGGCAAGGCAGAAAGCACGAAAAATAGCACCAAACTAGTGTAAACTAAACCAGGTAAAAACTGTGGCAGAGTGAGAGCAAAAGCACACAGAATCTTGCACGCTAAGAGAAACCAAACGGAGTAGCTTGGGTAGTCTGAAATGTTCATAAGCCTAAGCTGTAGAACGGACAATGAGCTTGTGGATAAATGGGGGTATTATAGTGTGGTGACTGATTTGGACCAGGTGTGGATGATTAGTAAGTTGGTGAGCTGTTTGGAGTGATTGGAGGGTTTGGCGAGGGTGTGGCTGGTGGATCCCTGACAGTTTGTCAGAGCATTAATTAATTTTCCATAAAAACACGTTTTTTAAAATAGACTCGACTACTAGGTACGAGTTTATAGTGATGTGCTCATCCAAATAGACTAGTGTTTCTATAGTAACAGCTAATTATTTAAGGAAAGAAACACATACAATAAGTAATTGGATGAACCTTCCTGTAAGAAAATGTTTCTCCCTTTATGGAAAGCGTTTCCACCGTAACAGGGACTATTAAGCTGTCCTAAGTGCCATATGAGAATGTTACTGTATGTTTATATGGAGTTTCAGCAATATAAAAGGTAAAAGAAACAAAATGCACAACATGGCATTTATTTAAATATAAAAATAAAGGGTTTTGGCAAACTGGAGTGAAACTTGTCATGTTCTGTTATAGGAAATTTGTTTTTATTAGCACTTTGTTAATTATTTTTCTATAATGGAACTTCTTCTTTCGGCTTTTCCCAATAGGGGTCCCCACAGCGGATCATCCGTCTTCATACCCCCCTGTCCTCTACATCTGCCTCTTTAAAACCAAGTACCTCCATGTCTTCCCTCACCACATCCATAAACCTCCTCCATGGCCTTTCTCTTTTCCTCCTTCCTGGTGGCTTTATCCTCAGCATTCTCCTACCGATATAACTCATTCACCTTCTCCACCTCTTCTCCTGCAACTGCACCACTCCACTGCTCTTCTTCTCATTCACCCACATGTACTCTGTTTTACTCCTACTGACTTTTATTCCCCTTTTCTTCAGCATGTACCTCCACCCCTCCAGGCTCTTCTCAACCTGCTCACTACTCTCACTACAAATAACAATATCATCCGCAAACATCATAGTCCAGCGAGACTCCTGTCTGACCTCATCAGTCAATCCATTACCACTGCAAACAGGAAAGGGCTCAGATCCTTGATGCAGTCCAACCTCCAACTTGAACCAACTTGAACCAGTCTGTCGTTCCCACTGCACCCTTCACTCCTGTCACAGTCCTCATACATGTCCTGTACCATCCTCACATACTTCTCCGCCACACCTGAATTCCTCATACAATACCACAACTCCTCTGCACCCTGTCATACGCTTTCTCTAAATCCAGAAACACACCATGTAACTCCTTCTGACCTTCTCTATACTTCTCCATCAACATTCTCAAAGCAAATAATGCGTCTGTGGTGCTTCATTACTTTTCTATAATGAAACACCTTATTATATTGAAATGCAAAGTGCTCCATATGATTAGCCACTAAAAATTTAAAATTATATACTTTTTTAAATTCAAGCAAAAAAGCCAGTCAACAAATACTAGTGTTGCTTTAAGGGAATAGTCGGCTCCTGATAATGAAACTGACCTGTAGTGTTGCTGAGAATAGACAAGCTATTTCTTCTAAAAGCAACACTTCATAGGACATAAGTAGAACATTGAAAGTAGCCAGCTACTGAAAGACACGTTTAGCATTACTACAAGAGGTTTATCTTTCAGCCGGCACCGTTCAGGTTTTCTCCTTAGGAAGCAAGCGCTGCCTTTATCTTTCCTGACACTTGAGCTAATCACTGATATTAAAAACACTCTATTCAGAGGAAACAGTCTGTTGAGTGATTCTCCGGCCTCAGCTTGTTTATCCTGTATAGAACATTTTACACATATCTAGCATGTTGTGTGATTTATACATATGTGCATTTCACATGTTCGTGTTTTGCACTAAAAACTCAAATTAATTCCCTCAGTGTTGAGTTATTGTTCATATAAACAAGCTTGAGAGGTTTTCTCTTTCAAGGTAAAAAGTACAAAATTTGCTTTATTTTTTAACATTATAATTATTAAGTTTTAGATAAATAGATTTGAGCTCTGCCCTGTAATATCTCGACCAGCTCTCAGTGAAGTTTAGCAATTCAAGTCTCTACAATGATCTTCCCATTTAAAAACCTTTTCCTAATACTTCAACATCACTTGCACTCAAGAGAAGAATCATAGCACAAATATATCTATCTCACCCCACCCTTCATGTCAAATCCAGGCATTCAATAAGCAAATGACTGAGAGAAAAAACAAACAAATCCTGTAGGCCTGTCTGTCTTTCACCTTGAAAATAAATATGTTAATCATCCACTGATATTCTGTTAATTCACAACTAAAATCTCATTGATCTGAAAGCTCTAACCAGTTCCTAATGAGATCTACGAGATGAAATGGATTTGCTCAAATCTCAACACTGAAGGTTTTTTACTCTAAATCTTTTGGCTCTTTTTCATTTCAAATGTTTTTTCAGCCATGTCTCCGAGGACTAATGAGGACACTTGTACATAATAGTGTGGAGTTGATTTGTGTGAGAAAGGCTCGAGTAAGATTTGTGTGAGAATGAGTCCGTATCTAAAGCCTGCATTTCCACAGCAGGAGAAACTATTTGTTAGGTTTCTAGGCCAAAAAACATATTCAAAAGAGTCATGATACTGCATTGATGGAAAAGATAAGAGAAGTATTGTTTCTATTATATCTTACTTTGGTATGTACACACGTTGGGAAAGACAGAAAGTTGCATTATGATTTGCATATAGTATTCTTCACAATCGGTCATGAAATCTATGGAAAAAACCCCTTATATAAGTTTCTACAGATACAGTTTATGTATACAGTTTATGAACAATGTAAATGTTTATATAAGGATCCGAGGGATGTCTGTACAATTGTACTCATCTGTAAACTGTAAACTTACACTGTCTCCAAAGACTGATGATGAGCCGCTACATTCGTTTGTTCATCTGTTAAAAGGCATAATATGAATATGAGAAATGATGTGTGACTTTGTGAAGTCCAGAAAGCTCTGGTAGATTTAAAAATTTTTTTTTTTATGGGAGAAAGGCTAAAAGCGAGTGATGATCTCTAACACCTAAGGCAGAAAAAAGGTCTGAACCTAAGATAAAAACAAAAGGCTCTTTTCTTTGCGCCACATAACAAGCATGTTGCAGAAACACGTCTTCTGCTTTTTACCAGCAGATTACCTAAGCAACACCACAGAGCCTTGTGTCTGTGAGCTTCCTCGTGATGCTCAAAGTTGCCTGATATGCAGAAGCAGACTGGCAATGTGACGCTGATCGAAACAAGGGGCCTACATATTTCAAATCAAATGATAAAGGTAACCAGAGAACACCAGCAAGCCAGTACCTGGGTGTATGGGCCAGAGTGAAGCGTCTCTGGAGAACAATGCTACGGTTCATCAGAAGTTTCCTGAACAGCAGAGGTGAGTTGCGTGGAGAGTTACGTGGAGACTGTTTGGAGTTTGGGGTTTCACACGGAGAACCTCCTGAGGATCTCGACTTCAGCTTCATGGCATGGGCTGCCATTACACAGCTGTCTTCTTCTTGCATCTCATTCATGGTCCAGAAGTTCTTTAAACTCCTCCAGGCTAGACTGAACTTGACAGATATCCGGTATTCCCTAATATAATTCCCAGAAAGCCTGCACAAACTCAAACAGGAATCCAGTCATTCCCCTGAGCTCCCATTTAAGCCTCAGGATGGTTTCACCTCACTAACAGAGCTGCTGAGAAGATCTGACAAACACTTAAAAAGTGTAACTCATCACCTCCAATCCATTCCCTGGTTTTATTTACATTACAAGAGTTTGCTCCCTCCCCTGCCTAAATATGGCTAGACGAATTACTGGCTGCAGTTAGAGAAATTTAGGGAGGAGAGATGGTGGACAAGGCGAAAGGGGTGGCTTGGCCTGGAAGCTCGCAAAGGACTGCACGGTCAGAGTAAAGGAAAGGAAAAAAGTTCACTGCATAATAATTTCCTTTCTCAGCCTGTCCGTATATAAACATTAACCACCCCCCATCTCTTCAGGGCCTGTAGCACTGTACTTTCCAAACCGCTGGTCTGTCTCTGTCCACGACACACACTTTCTCCCAGACTATGGTCTAATGTGCCAGTTTGCCAGCAACAGACACTCATTTATTTAAAAATTGGGGAAAAAAAAAAAAAAAAAAACAAAAACAGCTGCAGTCACAATGAAGTCATGTAAAAAGCATTCCTCAATTTCATATTTTGCTCATATACAGTCAGATGCTGTTTTCTAAACTATAAGGCTTGATAAATATGTTTTTTTGTTTTTCAAACAAAAACAGTTATCAATACCTTCAAGGAAGAGAATCATATTGTATTTCTCTCAGCCCTGGAACATTTCAAGTTTCCTTGAAGTATAAATACAAAGTTACAAAGATAATTTTGTATTTTAAATTTCCTTCTCATTTATTGCCAAAGAATGTTCCCATTAAATAAACAAATGGTGCATCCCAGGAATTAGATGTTTTTGCCAGCAATGTTTTGATATCTTAATATCATTTAACAAATTTAACACATTTTTTAAAATTTGGACATTTGGATTTGTCCAGCTTCAAGAATTTAGCTTAAAAGGAGAAAATCTTGACAATTCCACATATTGAGAAAGTTAATGTATGAAAGAAGGATGAAAGGACCAAAGATATTTGTTAAAGTATGCTGAAATAAGTAGAACAGTTAAGTAGATCATACCTTTATAAAATTAAATATTAAATGTAAAACACACACACACACACACACACACACACACACACACACACATGATTATGCAATTTAATCAATATAATGAAAAAGTAGTATTGAATTAATTTGCTTCATTTTTTGTATTACTTAACCAATTTATTTTAAATTGTTTTAAAAATGCATGTAGACTGTCAAATGTTGATGATCACAAATGTTAAAAATAATAAACTGTGTTAATAATAAAAAAAGCCAGTTTTATGTTTTGCATTTCTTCCCCCTAACCGTACCAATAATAAGCCAAACTGTGACTTAAAATGAAAACTATGCGCATTGATAGTTTTATATTCTATGCTGTAATTTAAATAGTTAGTGTAAGTTAATGGGTTAGTTTGTATTTATTGGTGCTGGAGATGCATGGATGCACAGTTACTCATGAGGCAATTCAGCAGTGCGCTTTGAAATTTCAGCTAAAGCAACAGAGATGTTTGAACTCCCATAAGACTTTACCACGAGATTACAATATCCTTAGAGTTGATAAATACTCTGGCTACCCCTGAACCGCATGTAAAATACTTTACTAAAAATTGAATACCTCACTGGAGTCATTAATATTCACACCTGGTTTTGAATGAATGCCCCTATATACACTTCATATAAACATATAAAAGCCACACAGAATGTGTAATGCATGACTAACAATAATGTGCGTTCTGGTCATAAAAATATACATACTTTAATAAAATTAATGAAAAATAAAAATTAAAGGTTTAAAATGAACATAAACTATTAAAGAAATTGTCTATTTCTATGTACCTTTTCAAACACAGCTGTTATGTGAATGTTTGCCAAACCCAACCAGCAGATGGGGCTCCCAGAGAATATTCCCAGCCTTACATAAAGCTTAAACACGTACACCAGCTCTCAGACTTGGCAGTGTGCACATACAACACACACACACACACACACACACACACACACACACACACACACACACACACACACTTTACAACAGGGAACACAGTTTGTAGAGGAGCAATATTAACACAAAAGCTTTACTGTCTGAAGAGATAAGAAGTTCAGCACATTCAATTTCAGGCTTCACTGAAGCCTTCTTCTCCAACAAATCATAATTATATTGAATTTCTTATCTTAATTTTTGGTAATATGATTTAAATTTCAAATCCAATTTAATATACTTATGCTCCCCACCACCGCCCACCCCCAGCCCAGCACTTAACATTTTAATCCGATGAACATTGTACACACTCGTTTCGATTGTAAAACACATTGCTCAAGTAGGATGGCAATTTCATTATGTAATGTGTCAATACATGAATGCTGTTCCAATGTTTTTTTTTTTACATTTTATATGTGAAAATAAAGCAAAGTAAATTGTATTAAATTTCGAACAGCTCTTCGAGTATCTACATGATTCAGGTTTATTTTACTTTGCCATTTCAGTGTTGTGTATACATACCAGACCACATAATTATCAATATGCTCTTCAGGTGCATTATGGACAGACCAGTAAAGAAAAATGAGAACCCTGACTCAGCCAGAAGCTGTGATCTGATTGGTTTAGTATACTGAGTACTAAAGTTCAGTAGCTCGAACCAGGATTTTCAAGGCCATTGCCGTAGAAACGCATTCTTCCCACTGCGCATAGCCTCTTATTCACCATGCATCACAATGACAGAGATTCAGTCGGCAACACGCCTGTTTATGAATGATTATAGCAAAATTATTTTAGTATCATACAAAATCCCACTCATTCTTTAGGAGCAGCAAATCGACACAACATTGGTGAACTGGAGGAAGAGAGATATTTAAAGATTCATGTTTGCAATACTTTTTGGATGAGCATTAACATCTAGTGGTCCCCAACTAATGTGTATTTGTTTCCTGCCTTCAAAAAATGGCTTTTTCAATCAGAGAACTTTATTTAAGGAGAGCCCATGATGCTCACTGACATACAGTTGATGTCTAAGAGACCTAGAATGATAAAAATAGATCTACAAGTACAACTATAAGAAAACTAAAAATACTGTTATCCATAAGGTTGACCTTCTTGACCTTAGGACTAATGTTCATAGAAGAGGTGATGCATCTGTGACACCTGGCTATTTGCAATCGCTTTTTAATGTAATTGTTTCATTGTACAAATGAAATAAGGTGGATCACTGGAAAACACTGCCCTCTTGTGTGTGATTGCAGCTAATTCACATAACATTTATTGCTTTGAAGAAGACTTGTGTATCACTAAACCCGAGATACCCCCCTCAACACACACACACACACACACACACACACACACACACACACACATTAGTAGGGGCAGAGGAATAAGGCAGACCTAAATCCGTGCCATGACAAATTTGCTGCTGAGAGCAAAAGATTGTAATCAATTAGTCTCGAGCCACGGCTTAACAAACAGCAGGTCAGTATCTCGAAAGAACATTATGTTGACTGAAGTCAAACAGTGCCGCTGTGAGGGGACAAATGACACATCGCTGATCATTGTGGATAAACAACAACAGCAACTTGGAAGACACATACAAGGAAAGTGTCTCTTTTTGAATGAAAGATGTACAAAAAAGGCTACGATGTCTGATATGTCAGTTTTACCAGACACCAAAGCACCTGTAACAATACAAGATCTCCACATGTAAAAAAAATAAAATAAAATCAAAAATATAGCAAATTTCAGAATTGCATTGCATCAAAACCAAAAATGGTGATTTTTACATTAGGAAGAGTAATATATGGAATTATTGTGATGACATTACATTGGAATAATAAAATGAGGAAACGTATAAGCAGCACAAAATACATGAACATTAGAACTATTAAGATTCCTGCTATATCTACAGCTGTAACTACTTAACACACCAAGTGTAACCTTGACTTTAATAATGAAATTAAATGCAATTAGGATCTGAGAATGACCAAATAATTGGGTCTTTGAATACAAATAACAATTTTGCCACAATTGATTTAGGATTCTCAACCTGTGGTGTGACGATGAAACTATAACCAAGAGTAAACAAAACAGATATTTTTGACTTTTTAAAGGTAATGCGATATTCAACTTGATTCATGACTAACTCCTTTTTGTCCTTCACTTTGCTTTCCAGCTGGCTGATGTGTTCTGCTCTCACACTGGGATTTCATGTGCTCCCTGTTGTTCTGTGGCACCACACTGCCCACCGTCCTATGAGTCAGGTGCCCATGGTAACTATCGGTATCCGTTGGGAAGCCGCTCCCAAACAGACTCCGTTTCTGACAAACGGCTTAAATCACTAACGTGTTAGAACTCGTGCCCCTGTTGCTGAGACAAACTCTGTTTTTAGTTTAGTTGCAGGCGGATAGCTCAAACTTATTTTCTGGATCAGAGCAGTAAATTTGACGGGGTCTGAAACTGCCATGAAATCAACAACATTATCGACCTAGGTGATGGTTAAGTGCAAGTTTAAGAAGCTTCACTGATTTCTAGTTTCTTCTCTTTAGTGCTGCTGAGACCTCAGGTGCAAAGAATAATCCTGGAACATTGGGTGGTTTTGTAGAGTCGATTTACATTCATCAAGCTAAGCCACGGGTCTGCTGGTTGGATAAATGGGGAAATTAGAAATGTCAAGGTTGTGCAGTGGATAATAAGCAGAGCCAAAGTTTGACAGGGTATATAACAGGACATCCAATTATGGTCACTTCATGCATGTTTATGCATGTCACTTCTGTTCATGTTGGTACACTTCAGCTAACGTCTCAAGAATCATTCACCACGTAGTCATAGACCTGCAGGTCACAGATGGCTATGGAGATGGCAGGTGAGTGCCCTGCTTATCAGAACCCATATTTATATCAGACACTTCCACTTTTGAAAGTCACTTTTACTCACTTTTTAAAGACGTTTTTTTGAAAGAACTGACATGCATGTACAGTATATACACACCAGGTAATACTCACTATCTATGGAATAGAGCGAAACATTAGTAGGTCTCAAGTATGTCGAACTCAGTAGAATGTTGAGTCTTTTTACATCTCTAAGACCTAGCATTTAAGTCATTTATTCTTTATTGTAGAAATGATATAGGTCAGTGCTACACTTTTTCCCGCAGGCTACACTTTGCCTGAACAACAAACATATTCTTAACTATACATGTCCAGCATAACTGACACATTTGTCAGTTTGTAACATTACTGTACATTCATTTAAACAATCTTTCTACTTCTGTGTATGTATTAATGCATTATTTAATTGTCTGTTTTACTTATATTTTGTTATAATCCATCTTTGTAAAATGGATTATAACAAAATCCATCTCTAATCCATCTAATGGTTGGATCCATCTAAAATCCATTTGTGTAATTCCTATGTATGTCTGCACTATGTCTATACTTTCTTCTGCACTGGAAGCTCCTGTCGCCAAGTCAAATTCCTTGTGTGTGTAAACAAACTTGGTAATAAAGCAATTTTTGTTTATTCTGATTCTGATTACTTTGCTGTTATAATAGACCAGACTGTTTAGCTATATGGTCAGAAGTTTGTAGACAACTGACCATAAAATTGTTAAAACAATGTGCTATAGGAACCTCCACTCTTCTGAGAAGACGTTCCACTAGATTTTGGAGTGTGTCTGTGGAGATTTGTGCTTATTCAGCCACAAGGGTGTTAATAAAGTCAGGCACTGTTGTAGTATGAGGAGGCCTGAGGTGCAGTCAATGTTTTAATTCATTTCCAGCTTAAGAACAGGGCACACAAGATCCTCCAACCCAACACATATAAACTTAATCTTCCTAGAGCTGACGTATTTGCTTTAGGAGATTGTCATGCTGGAACATTTTTGGATCTCCTAGTTTAGGTGAAGGGAAAATTTAAAGCTACAGGATCCAAAGACAATTGAATCCTTTTCAATTTGAGCCTCCATCTTTGTGGTAATAGTTTGGAGAAGAACCACATAGTGCTGGAAAAGTCAGGTGTCCCCAATACTTTTGTCTATTTAGTGTATGAAAGCCACATCTACAGTTTTCTGTCAAACAGGGTTGGATATAAATGTTGATCAGTGTTTATTGTGAAAATCAATGTCAAAGATTAAGTAACAAAAAGTTTAGTAACTGACCTGTCACAGGAGCAAGACTAAACACAGACTATATTACTTATTTATTTAAAGGAAATATGCTGGGTCCCTGG
Organism: Silurus meridionalis; assembly: GCF_014805685.1. Classification (NCBI taxonomy): domain Eukaryota; kingdom Metazoa; phylum Chordata; class Actinopteri; order Siluriformes; family Siluridae; genus Silurus; species Silurus meridionalis. The sequence continues at coordinate 18,543,106 of NC_060892.1, forward strand.
TGGTCTATTGGTTAGGATGCGGCGCTCTCACCGCTGCGGCCTGGGTTCATTCCCCGGTCAGGGAACCAACCCCAGGCACTCTTAGTGCCTTTCCCAAGCCCGGATAAATGGGGAGGGTTGCGTTAGGAAGAGCATCCAGCGTAAAAACATGTGCCAAATCAAACATGCGGATGATCTGCTGTGGCGACCCCTAATAGGAGAAGCTGAAAGAAAGTATTTAAAGGAAGTATGCTGATAAAAATTATGATACAGGGATACCCTGCTTGTGATTGGTCTTGTGTGTCAATATTCTGAGGAATCATGGAAATAGAAGTTCTGAGTTTTGACTTAGATCAGTGCAAATGGTAGCAAATATTATTCTACGCAATTCCTTTAAACAATAACATATGATATTGAAAGAACCAAAGTATTGGTTAAGCATGAAAACAGTAAATTAACAATCTTATGTGCAAGAGTCCTTCAGGAGGATGTTGCTGCTTCTTGAATGTGAAGCTGTTTTCCTCCCTCTATAGGTTTATTTAAAAATGCAACATAAATGTTTTATTTTTTCATATTTCATAACGTTTTCTACCACTTTCCCGAGGCTCAGTTTTATGGGTGCAGGGTCACATTAAATATTCCATTCCATTCTTAAAAGGGACAAAATGTATAGTTGTGGGAAGTTACATTGAGTCACATTGGTGTTTGTATTATTAGCTATTTTATTTGTTTGCGATGGAAAAAATCCAAGTGTTACATAAAAATGTCACTGTTTGATCTCATCAATTTTTTACAGATAATTATTCACAATGTTGCACAATCTATACAAAATAATGTTCCAGGTTTTTCTAGTCATTCTGAACAAACAACCAAGGTAAAAAATAAAATAAATAAGGTGCAGATTTATTTCTGAATACATGTGCTGAGTCCTGTTTCTTCATAAGTTCCCCAGGCATGGATACATTGCATTAACAGTAGGTTAACGTGTCTAATCCTCAGTTCCACACTAGGACACCTTCAAACCCACCCTGGGAATTTTAAGCTCATTTACAAGCTGCCACGGATTGTTAGACGAAGCTGAAGTGAGTGCTCAAAATGCATTGTATAATATACGAACAAACCAACCCAAATACAATAAACATAATCTGTGGAAACAAAGCAAAAACCTACAGACTACAAGTGATGCTTTGGCACACAATAAAAAAGAAAAACTACAACAATATCTTGACCGTGACAAACTACATTGTATTAGATTTAGATATGACATGTTAAGAGTTGATGGGTAGTGAGCTTCTGACACAAACAATGTAAAAGTTGTCATAATATAGTGTTTTATTTAAGGATATTGAGGAAGCTTTCACGTCAGGTTCTTGCAAATCCAAATGCACCACTAGTTATCCAAAATCCCCACGATCAAATTGACAAATAAGGCTAATTTAAGTTTTTGCCACTAACCGGTGCTTTATATAAGCCTCGTGGGCTTTTCCTTCACAAAGCAGGATGTCTGGCATGCTCTTGATTCATTACCACTGCCTGTTCCCAGAGGCTCCGAGACACACAGATTGCTTTCAGCATTCCTGTCTGCGCCATGTGCTCATGCTTGTACTGCATTAACTCTAGTGTTATCCAGCAATCTAGATGGGATTCGAAGTAGATGCTGAAAGCATACGGGAAGTGTTCACAGCAGTTTGCCTTTCTTTTTATAACACTTACAACCTAATAACTGAACTTCTGCAACCTAATGCATAGGAAGGGCATCAGTTTTTCAGTTCCCATAATTGCTGATGCAGCTGCAATTGTGTTAAAATGTCAAATATTCCACTTTGTCTCATGCAATCCAATTATCTTAATATTATAATTGGATTTTCAGTGCAACTATCTCATGTTTTAGTCTTTTAACAAGGGTTTGATAATTCTATAGAAATGCACTACATAAGCTATAAAGTTGGTAAAGAAAACATTTATCAAAAAATTACTCATTGATATTAGTACATAATAATATAAATAATAGTAAATACTGGCACTCAGCTACCCACCTTGGAGGACATTTACAATAAACGCTGTGTGCAAAAGGTAGGGGCATTATTAAAGATACCTCTCACCCCAATCATGGACTATTCACCCTTCTCCCATCAGGCAGACACTACAGGTGCCTCAGAGCCGCACAGGCAGACTGAAGAATAGCTTTATTTTCCTGTGGCTGTTACTGCACTGAACAGCTGATCATCATACAATGTCAAAATACACAACTGCATTGTCATTTTTTTTTTTTTTGCACTGCTTATCCATTATGCATTTTTGCACCATCTATAACTTATCACTGCATTACTGTATATTCCATCCATATTTATTCTGTATATACACTATCATACAACATTCAAACTTCTACATAACTATATCGTCATTTGAGCACATTATCTCAAAATCTTTGCACAATATATAGTACATTACTATATATACGGTACATATATTATATATACCTACTGCACCTTCTGTACATTATTCACCCTCACCCCTGTACATATGGACCCCATACCCTTATTTATCACACTACTATTTATTTATTGTAAATAGGCCACTTATGAACTTCTGGATAGATGCTAAATGCATTTCATTGGCTCTGCACATGTACCTTGCACAAAAACAATAAAGTTTAATGTAATGTAATGTAATGTAATGTAAATACCACTAATAGTACTACTTCTACTATTAATTTTTCTTCTACTATTGCTGTGCTGCTTTTCTAGTATTAATTCTACCAGGGTTTGCTGGCATATAAACAGTACATTAACACAATGTTTTATTATTTTTTTTCTATCCTTCACATAATTTGCTACAGACAAAGATTAAGTCCAAAATACTTTTTCAACATTTGTTGTGACACTTGGTCTGATTATTTGGGTTTGAATTGTTTTCAACCCATGTCACTGACGCATCTGTTTTCACGGTGCTTGAAAATACTCATGCGAATCATAGTCACAAGTCTAACGGATGCAAAAGTGAAAAATAAATCATCCATTTTCTCCTCCTCGACAGGCCTAAAATATAAGCACATGTTGGCCAAACAAATTTACTCAAAATGGCCAATCACAAACATAGATTTTTTATTTTTTTTTCATCATAGGCATTACTACTTTGTGAATTCTGTATAACATGCCTTTTTATTTATTATTATTATTATTTTTTGGGGGAATAATTTAACAAATTGTGGGTCTGTCTTGAAGTGGATGAAATGTAGGAATTATATGCTTTTATTTATGTGTCTCAAATTCTATCATCGTTCGCTAAAGCTTGTATTATTATATATAATATATTATTATGTCATGCAAGCTGCCTAATGCTTAGGCTACTTTTTAAAGTTGTGTGTTTTGGTGCTCTGCATCACAGTGATCAAGCGCATCAAGATGAGGATCAGAGGTGATAGCACTCTCAGCATTAGACAGCATTAGGCCTGTTTCTCTCTCTCATATCTAGCTCCCTCGCTTCACTTCTTTTCTGTACGTAAGACGGTCTCTTTATTATGAGAGTGAGTTCGTGAAACCTTTCTGGAAAAAACAACCCTAAAATATTGCAATAAACATTAGAGACTGACGAGCAACACAATGCTCTTGGTTCCTGAATTTCTAATAATAGTTCGGCTATATATTTTATTATGCCACATATGATTGAGCATTGATCAACCTTAATAATTCAGTTGCTGAGCTACTGATAGATATTTTGGATACTACAGAATTTGAGTACAACAACTACTACTACTATGACAATCACTACAACTTTGACTACAACTTACTACAACAGTAATGCATTTATGACAATAAGTAACAATACTATGACAACGCTACAGCTGTACTAGTTCTAATATTATATATTATAATAATTTTGAGTACTTGTACTACTACTATGACTACTACTGAATTTATGTCCACTAGTTCTAATACTACTTTCGCTCTTGCTACAACTATACATACTAGAACTACTACTATTACAACTAATACATTTATGAGTACTAATACTACTACTACTTGTACTATGACAACCATTAAAACTATGACTACTAGTACTACTACTACTGTTTCTAATAATAAAAATAAAAATAATAATGTGTTATTATTATTATTATTTTACAAGTTCTAGTACTACTACTAAACTGATAAGTACTAATACTACTACTATGACAACCACTGCAATTACACAATGAGTACTACTACTAAAACTACTACTACTACTAATACTACTACTAATGAATGTATAACTACTAGTACTACTTCCATGGCTGCTACTAAATTCATGAGAACTAATATTACTACTATGACACCACTGTGACTATGAGTACTACTATTATTACTACTACTACTCCTACTACTAAATGTGCTAGCACTATTAATACTTCTGCTACGTATAATTTAATATAAAAATTAAAATAAGTATTTAAGTTTGTCATATTAGTCACCAGCAATTGAGAATAACTCTAACTTTTAGGATATACAAGCAGGAAATTAAAAGATCAATGAAGAGAAAAACTTTACAACTTCCATTAGTGGTTCTATTCCATAAAGCCTATTAATAAAAGATGGAAAGGTCCTTAAAATATGTTCTGTTGGGTTCTACAAGTTAAAGTCCAATATGATTACATCTGGTACATGATGGTACACTTTGAGACCAAACAGTAAAATTACATAGTATCCTCAAGAAAATGTATTCAGTATAGTAAATATGAAGAGTTATAAAAAAAAACTGGATTTAAAATGTAAAGCTATAAAAGTAAGAGTGGAAGTGTATCAGTTTTATAATGTAATACAATATGGGCTTATTAACGCTGATTTTAGGTGCCTTTTATTGCCTTCTAAAAAAAAAAGCACAGATTTTTCATTTGGTTTCCAGCAAATAGTTTAATAAGATTAATACCCTTTTTTCCCTAGCACAGTAAACAGACTCTAACAGACACATCCTCTCACTACAAGCTGCTTAGCTGATATGATCTCAATTAATCTCATTTACCCACACAGGGTAAAATGTATCTTTCAGATCAAACCGTAAAGATAATAAAACACACATTCGGCCAATGTCATATCATGTTCTAACTCCAGTCATGATTTTTCAATACCTTGACAGACCGTCACATTTATACAAGATAACAGCAGATGACAGGAAACACTGCGTGATGTATGTGGTGAGAGAGAACGAAGTGGCAAGATGATCTTTTTATGGCAGGGTGCAGCTGGCTCATTCAATTAAGCATGATAAGTTATCAAAAAATGAATGGTAATTGATGACTATGTCACTGGTCTTGCCATTCCAGTCTTGGCTGTATATCAAAGAAAAAGAATAAAATAGATGAGAAGTATCTTTTTAGATACAGGGCTCTAGCTGGCATGTTACAAGATGCAGAGGAGGAAAAGGAAGTGTTTTTTCTGTAGCGGAGGATGGGGATGTGGTACAAATGTTCAGATGGTTATCTTCATTGCAGCATTTATCAGTAGAAATCTTATACACTGCTGAAAAAGATTTCTCTTCTGTATTATCTGTCTGCAAATAGCCAGCACAATATTGTACCATCCTCATTTACAACAAAGCAGCCTTTGCTTATTCTATTATGGCTCTATTTGACAGGCGTAGAAAACACATTTATGGAAGGAATGATGTCGGTGATGTATGTGAGAAATGAGGCTACATTTATAATCTTGTGCATTTATAATTTACAAAATCTATTTTAAACTGCACACTCACTGACCTATTAGTTGGAATTCCTGCACACTTGCCCAATCATGCAATTATTCAGTCAGCGGTGCATTACTTTAAAGCATGCATGCAAAAGCTTTAATTAATGTTCACAATGTTGTGATCTTAGTGACTTTCTTTCTTTCTTTCTTTCTATCTATCTATCTATCTATCTATCTATCTATCTATCTATCTATCTATCTAATTATCCATCCATCCATCCATCCATCCATCCATCCATCCATCTATCTATCTATCCATCTATCTATCGCATTACAAATTGCTGACACTTGATTGGATAATTTCACGAAAGTCAGAGCTGCAGGTGTTCCTAATAAAACGGCCTGTGGGTGCAGCTGGTGTTGTTATTTACCTTTTTTATTTATTTTTTTATAAAAGTCATGGAAAATATTCACTTCAACCAAAATAATGAAACTGATTGCATGATTGAAAGAACAGCAGGATAAAAAAAAAAAGTGTATAAAAAGCAAATAGGCTCTAAAAACGACTTGTGTACAGAGCAAAATGTTCTCCCAGTCTGTTGAATGCTTTGCACAGAAAAACAAAAGCCTTGCTGAAGTGTGCGACCTCACTACAGCATGAGGAAGAGTACAGGAAATGATATGAGGCTTTCATAACTCAGGAAATGTCTTGAACAAATAGTTAATTTACATTGAGAAATTTAGAACATTTTCTTCACATTTACTGAACACTGAAATACTCTGCTTCATATTTATGCATACACATGCAGAATATATGAATTTATTTATTATAAAAAGAGTTTTTTTTTTAAACTATAACTCATAGTGGGGATTTAGTAACTTGTGGAAAGGTGGGATTGTGTGAAGCTGATTGCTAATACCTATTTTAAGGAGTTGCTTATATTAGCAGATGCCAGCCATGATTCAAAACACTTTGTACCCTGAGAAGCATGATTAAGATGAAAGTGGAACAAACCCGGCTTGAGCAAACCAGAAAGTTCTAGAAAAAATAATTCCTCTGACACAATATAAACCTAATAAACCAGATCTATTAGAATGAATATAGTACCCACAGTATTTGGCACAGTTATTGAAAACAAGGTAAGAGCAATTGAAGGTTAAAAGAAACAACAATTATTCAAATAAAGCTCTACAAGCAAGCCATTTCCTCTTAGCAATCTGTATAAACGTCCATCTTCCTGCGTTCACCCTGACCCTTAGTCACTGCAGTTCAAGTCAAGTCAGTTGTGAAGAATTGAGAATATGACATTGAGAATATGACATTAATATGACATTACAACACGCAATATTAGAGGGCTAAAAGATGTGTGCAAGTGCAGACTCCTATCCAGTAGTCCTCATTTACACACTCCAAAGTAGTCCTCATTTACACACCCCAAATTACAATCACACACACCAAATGGACCAAAGTTTGTGGACAAACGACCATAAGATTTGTTTGTTGATTTTGAAAACACTTTTCCACTTTTTCTCCTCAATTGCTTTTATAATAATCTCTATTCTTCTGAGATGTTCCACTAGATTTTGAAGTGTGCTTGTGGAGATTTGTGCTCATTCAGACATAAGTGTAATGAAGGGTGAAGAGGCCTGGCTGCAGTCAGACTTTCCATTCGTCCCGAAGGTGTTTAATATGACTGAGGTCAGCACTCTAAAGCAGGCCACTCAAGCTCTTCCACTCCAACCTATTTTTTTCATGGAGTTGGCTGAAACGAACAAAACTAAGAAATACTTTTGAACTTGTGTGTAGTTTTTCATCTTTTATAAGTTTCGGTTTGCTTGTGCGTAAGTATAAGATTCCCTGTGAAAAGGATTAATTGGACAGGCCCTGCTCAAGGCAGAGAAATAATTATTTAAAACAAAGCAGAAACATTTGTGCCTGTAACAATGTTGAATTGACTTTGAAGAAGTCGGATACATAATTGTTTGATGCAATTGTTTTTAGTTCACTCATTTACTCAGTTCTCAACTCTTCATTCTGTAAATTTGATATTTTCTGCTATGTGGCAACAAGTTACTATATATTATTTATATAACCGTAATTTCCGGACTATAAAGCGCACCCATATATATACCGCACCCACTGAATTTGACAAAGATTTTTATTTTGAACATAAATAAGCCGCACCTGTCTATAAGCCGCAGTCTAGACTGAAACTAAAAACTTTACACAGGCTTTAACGAAAGACAGTGTCTGGTGTAACGGTGAAATATGTTGCGCTTCCTTTAAGAGCAGAGCAGTATTTTGGGAATAGCCTGCCGTCGCATTTTTCCGCTATTACTGCATGTGTGCAAGACCGAGGATTATGTCCTTATTATTTTCTGATGCTCATTTCTAAGTTTCTTTGACTAACCCGTAACGCTGTTGCCAAGAAAAATAAAAAAGCACGAGTTTTGGAAACCTGTCTGCGCTTATATGATTTCATTTGTAACTGGAGTTAGCGAGCTCTCCCTTCACCCAGACTGATCACATTACAACGGCTTGTATCTAAACAGTAGCCTACCAAGAAAGTCATTGTTCACTGTCTTCCTCCTTCCTTTCACAACTATTTCTCTAGTGAGTTTATCTTTTGGCATCGTCGTCTGTTTAAAAAAAAAAAATTTCTCCCGATGCCGTGCAGCTCAGAACACAGGTGAGGTGCGTTTTTTCGTTTCTGTTCGGAAATTTCATTGGTCTAATGTTATGGGGTTCAGTTTTTTGGCTTGAAGTTTGTGAAACCGGAAAAATATGCTGCTTCGTTGTTTAAGCCGCAGGGTTTAAAACGTGGGAAAAAAGTACGGTAGGTAATTATTATTAATATTATTATTATTATTATTATGCCAAATTATAGTACTTTTTACTATAATTATATACTGTAATTATATATATATATATATATATATATATATATATATATATATATACACACACACATACATATATATATACACATACATACATACATACATACATATATATACATACATATATATATATATATATATATATATATATATATATATATATATATATATATATATATATATATATATATATATATAAGTAGATTAGACAAAACAAATGCAGCTTTACATTTTGGTTTAAAATGTGAAAAAGGCACAAGTAAATCCAGCCTAAGATGATTGCTCTTCATCCACGTCCTCTTGCTTTAAAGGACTAAATAAAAGAGATGTTCGATCGTACAAATACTGCAAACTGCTTCGTTTATTTTTCAGACTGCGATCAGTAATAATGGCTTAATTTCTTTTTCAAAAATCTTTTGAAATCAAAACATCTGAACAATGCCTTTTTCTTATATCATGTAAGAAAAGCAAACACTAACCAATATTGTATTATTAATAAAGTAATAACATTATTAATATCATATCACATGATCTATAGCTGCTTTTATTCTCTTTGTACAAACAAATAAACACCTTCAGTGCAGTCAGTAAGAGATGGAGAATGATGCCATTTCCATTGTTTTGGCATTGTTCTTTGAGAAAGGTGAGGTTAAATGTAAACTATGAGGTTAAAATAATGACTCTCAGTTTTGTTAACACGATTTATACCCTTACAGGAAATCAAAAATGATCAAAAGTGATTTACTATAAAACTCTTACATAATTCATAAAACTCATTCAAAACCGCCAAAAATATTTTGCTTTGGAATGATCAGCTTTTGCCTTCAATGCTATCATCAGTCTTTAAATAATAATACATTACACCGTGTTATACTGAATATTGGTCTTTTTTTTAATACTAATGACATATAGTTTGTTATTTTTTATTTCAACATCTTGATTTAATCAAACCTATCAGTCTTTCTCTGTTCATCGTTTAGTAAAAGAACCTAGAGGCATGTGTTTCTCTTTTATTCCACAATAAACAGAACAATATTTTTGATCTGAAGATGATACTCGACTTCAGTAAGCTTAATACAAACTATAATTAGTCACTGTCCTCGAATCTGATTGTTGTTAGTAAACAGATCTATAGCAAAAACAGATCCGTAGCAACATCCACTATACCTAATCATAAATATATTTTGCAAGATGTAGGTTGAGGAGTAGGGTTCGAGGAAAAGTATATGCCTTTCTGGAAATTTAGCCTCGCCTGAGGACCTCAAGTGGTGCTGCTGCTCAATACGTTATAGAACAAATGACAGCAGGGAACCAGGAGGCTTCTGCCTCTTCTACTGTGAACAATCTGAAAAGATCTGTGTTGCCTTATGTGAACCAATGCAGTGCTTTCTTAAAGAATAGTACTCACAAACCTAAGGAAAATGGACATCCATATAAATCCAATCACTTACAGACATAATTATATATAATAGGCTATTGATTATTTTAGTAATCGAGTATTTTAACAATTATTCCATCGATAAATCAAATAATCCGTTATAAGTACTTATTCTTTATTAAAAAGCAATACTAAATAAGAGGGAAAAATAAGATGGTCTCTTAAAATGAACAACTAATTTGCTTTTCTCTTTAGAAAAATTTGAATTTTAATTGCTGAACATACACATTGCACAAGAGTATCAATGAAAACTAAACCCATGAAGTGCAATTAATTGCCATATTACATCAAAATACAAAATTCAAAAAGCCCCTCCGCATTCAAAAAGAAATGAATGAAACTCATAATTATTCTCACTCACGTATTTAGTTATTTAATATCGTACATTATTGTGATGCGGAATTCCTGTCTCCCGGAAAAGCGCCTGGAAATTTTTCATGCACGAAATCCGTGAATTTTTTGGCAGCTTTAAAAAGGTCCTCCACTACCTGCTCTAAACGGCCACTGCTGAGGGACTTTTTGAATGCATTGTTTATATATAAAAATATAACAATTTATTTCAAATTACTTTATGTTTTAGTTTGAAAAACTTTCTGCCGTTTTCTTTGGCCTGAATCTTCTCCTCGCCCCTCACTGTTTTCTCCCTGTTCCTCCATTTTTCCTTCTGTGTTTGTAATCGAATAACTCGAGTTACTCGAGGAATTGTTACAGCCCTAATATATAACTAACACCAATACTGTATATTGTATATGAGATGGCTCATGTGTATGCCAATGACCTCAAAATATTTCCTACACTTTGGCCATATAGGAACTTAGTCATCTAGTGTGGGGGACATAAATGCCATGGGACTATAGGAATTCAGCATTAATACAGTATCTATATACAGTATATAAAAATCAGAAATTACATAAATAAATGAAGACAGAGCACCATGAGTCATGTCCATACACCTACTTCTGGTTCTCTGTGATTCAATGCTATTCAAAACTCAATGCCAAACAATCAGCACAAAAAAAGGGAAAGAATGTGAGTGTCTCATGGTGTCTAGATGCAACAAACTATTTTGAAGGTACAAGACAAACAGGTGTCTTTACGCTGTACTGTTACCAGGGTGTATAAACGATAAGCGCCACTTACAAATGTGAGTCACAACCAAATTTTGTGGCTGAGGTTGGCACACACTTCTATTGTACTCGCTTTCCTTTCCCCTATTGTCTTGTAATGTTCAAATATTGTCTCACTCTGTATTGATCAGCGGCAAATCAACCAGTGTCAAATTATCAGCCGCAGTGTTTGCGTCCAGCTGGACTCTCCTCAAATAAAATAAGGGGAGATATAAATGTTAGTTCTCCTTGCTGCTGTAGAGACACCTTTAAAAGTAAATCAAATCAAATTTAATTGTTCTCTCTCTCCCACATACACACACTCACGTGCAAACATAAGCAGGATGACATACGGTAAAATACTTTTCATGACTATTAAAGATATAAAGAAGAAAAAAGGTGATTGACAATATAGTATCAGCTGCATGTGCTGAAAATTTATATAGCCATAAAGATATGTGCAGTTGATCAGAATGTGCATGGATAAAATATTTATTTGTTGTTTTTTTACGGAGAAAGACGGAGGTAGGACGTATTGTAAAAATGGATTAGGTGTCGAAATGTAAGATGGAATCTAACAACAAGGAAAAGTAACATGTTCTGATTGAACCTTGGATGATCGAAGTGTAATCATCTAAAGTCATCAATATCATTATATGACCAGGGCAAAGAAAGAAAAAGAAAAGAATAGAAGTATAAACCTGTTTTTTAAAGCAATGATTAAATATCGAAAGGCGATAAGTAAAAGGTGTTGGATTAATGGACTTATGCGATCTCTATAAGACCTGATAAGACAAAGCACGCACGTGTGCAGTAATTCATTTAGGACTTTGGTGTAAAAGCTCTGTAAGCACGGGGCACTGCAGAATTTACCGTTTGTGCAGAGATGATGGCCAGGACATTCGTGGCTTTTTGAGTCCGGGCCGGTGATTCTCCACAGTTTTGTTTCGGCTCAGGTAGCGCTCGGTGTCGGAGTGATAGCGCTGTTTGATGCGGATGTGAGTCCGCGGTTGTCTCCACAAATGTTTGGGTGGTTTGGCGGAACCGGCGCCTTCTCGAGTAAGCGCCGCGCACTCCATCCTTATTTTCTTCTCTGTTTTTTTCTTATCACCTTCTTAAACCAAAAACAATGTCCGATCTGTCCGAGATTAGACTGTAGATGTACCGAAACTTAAATGATCGCCGCAAACGGAGCTGTTCACACGCGGATGGTGCTGAACATAAAAATAGAATAATAGAAAAAGTTGTCCTTCTCCACCAAAAAACAAAACTCGAGCTGATCTGCAAACAAGTAGCGCGACTAATATTTTATCCGATGACAAGTCCTTTTTACAGATGATCCGATCATCGGAAAGGCTTATTCAGTCATTTATAAGCTCTCTACTATATATCTATAATACAGTATCTCTGAATCACAGAGTGATGACAGAGTAACTCAGTGTTCCGCTCAGGGCTGAAGTAAGTCCTCTGATCTGCTCAGCTGAGAAACAAGCAGAGAAACTGAATCAGTGTGATCAAACTGACGCCCAGTCTGCATTACATCAGCATACGCACTAGCCCCCATCTGTGTGTGTCCAAGTGTGCACGTGTGCAGTATCGTGGTCGTGGTTTGTGCGTTTATACAATGTCGGTGTGGTCATGCAAAGCAAAGCAAAGCAAAGTAAAAAATAAATAAATAAATAAAATAAAAATAAAAATAACACAAGATGTTCAGCTCAGCCCTGTATAATGACTCTAATCAAGTTCACAGTTCAATAACAATCCTTTGAGGTTTTTACTTTCATCCCCTGGAAGAACCCTTAAAGTTCTATGTAGAACTCTGTGTAAAACAGTTTTTTCTCCAGAAAATTAAACACACACACACACACACACACACACACACACACACACACACACACACACACAGTCTTTATATATTCAATGAAACTCTAATAAACTCCATGGGGGAAAAGCAAGGCAATGCAGGGGTATGCAGGGGTATTTATATAATGCAAAAGCAAAAAATAAATAAAAAAGCCTTTTATTAAGTAAAAAGTCGAGGTAATTTAGATTTTCTGTAATTGGTCCATTATACTTTATTCATTTTGTTTGTTGCTACAAGAAATTGAATAATAATAATTCTGGAAAAGTAAAACATTCACGAAATCAAAAAGTTTATTGTAAAAAAAACAAAAAAAACCAAAAAATCACTCATAAGAACCTTTTCTGGTGTGTTTACATTTGTGTTAAATGCTAAGGGTCAAGGTTGCTGTTGTGGTAGAAGTAAAATAACACTGTTTTGTGTAGTTTCTAAAGGTTATTTTGGCATGCTTAAGGGGCTCTTAAAAAGCTTACCAGACAATTAAGGTGGAGTCACTGCCTCCAAAAAGGGTTCTATCCTATCTTGATAATGAAACACTGTATTAGGGTTCTACATAGGCCCTTCTGTCTATGACACTTTTAAATTATGTTTTATTATTGTGAATAAATAAATAATTCAACAAATAAAAACTAATAAGTTGATTATTTAATAAGCAAGCAAATAAAATTTTATTTTTTTCTGTTTAAAAATGAGGCATAAAATTATGACATTATAACATTATGAACTGTGAGTGAATGACACTGATTATCTCTTCATCATGGCACCTGTTAGTGGGTGGGAGCACCAAGTGAACATTTTGCCTTCAAAGTTGGTGTGTTAGAAGCAGGAAAAATGGGCAATTGTAAGGATTTGAGGGTCAAATTGTCAAATTGGATTGGCTGAATGACTGGGTCAGAGCATCTCCAAAACTGCAGCTCTTGGGGTGTGTTCCTGGTCTGCAGTGGTCAAAATCTATCAAAAATAGTCCAAGGAAGGAACAGTGCGCGGGGAGCGAAGGCCCATGTAGTCCGATGCATCTAATGAGCTACTGTAGCTATTAACATGATATTAGGCAGGTGGTCATATTGTTATGTCTGAACGGTGCCCATAATGTTATGCCTTTTAAGGTGTATAAATAATAATGCAAGAATGTACCCTAGTCATTTGAGCCATTATGTCTAGATCGTTGTCCGTGCTATAGATCTTATAGATCTTATAGATCTATTGCTATTAAACACTAAACCCAAACAGCTAAAACAGTGCCCAAGTGGGGGAAAAATCACCTGAGAGACATAGCCACACTGTAAACTGTCTTGCTGACCTTTCTCCGACTTAATCTCCCTGTCATTTGATCTGACAAGCAATTAACATTCATTTGAGTGGTGGTGGTGGTGGGGAGTTATGAAAACAGCTGCAAAACAAGCAATTTAGGCTTCCTGTTGTGCTCTGATCTGGCATCTGCATGTCAGATAGCCACTAGCCTCTGATTCTGGACTGGCTGCTTTGCATCAACAAGCCACAGCCACAGTGAGTAATGTAATATATGGATGCATGCACAAAGAAGCGTGATAAAGGAGCTGATTTCTTATAATCTCTGTCAGTAAGAGAGATGACAGACGTGACCCAACTGATGCTTGGCTGATCTCACAATCAGCTACTCTCAGGAAGAGTTTTCTACTGAATGGAATAATTATGTAGAACATTTGTCCTTTTTATTCATGTGTTCGTGACCTTAAATGTAGATAGTGTGTGAGTCTGTGGACCCCCAGGGGCCATCAAGCATGTCCTGTGCTTATTTGTTTTTCTTTTATTAAAAGGGATCCAAAGCCGATGGAATTCTGGCTTCAAACATGGAATACACCTCGGATGGGATGCCAGTACATCACAGTGCACAAATCACACATACATTTACATCTAAGAGCAATTTAGCAATTGTGTGTGTGTGTGTGTGTGTGTGTGTGTGTGTGTGTGTGTGTGTGTGTGTGTGGAGCTCTGATCCAGAAGATTATACAATTGAATCCCAGCGCTGCCACTGGTGGGCCTTTAAACCACAACTGCATTATCTTTCTGAAGATGAACATTTGAACAAATGAACATTTTCCTGGAGTACTTTCATACCTTTCTATGTTTTCCAAAACAAATAAAGGCTCATTGCTTACATGTGCTGTAACTTTCAGAATAACCCTGTTTTGTCCCCTAAACTAATGTCTGCTTTAGACAAACAAACACTGCATAGAAACTGTAAAATGCCAGCCATATTTTGTGCTATAGACAGTAACTGACCTGGATTTACTGTTCATAACATCCAGATTTGGTGTTTCGAGGTTGGCCAAGGCTGATTTGTACAGGGCCTCGAGGTCCAGCAGCTTCTTGGTGTCCAGAATGGAGTGGCGACGTGACAGTGGAGGCAGCAGCAGCGGCCCCGAGAACCTTCGGCGCACAGCATAGTTTGGCCTGGACGCTGACTCTTGTACGCCAAAACCAAATGAGTCACGGCGCCTCTGTGGAAGGAACACATGAACATAAATAATGACCAGATATCTGACTGAATTTTGTTTGTTTTAGTATTATTATAATGTCAGTCATTGTTTTTCAGTGATATTGCGTTGTGGTGTTAACAGTGAAAAAAGAATGTGTGTATTGTGACAAAATTATTTTAGAAAAAAATATGTTGATATTAATATGGTTGTTCTAGTCTATAAACATGTCTATAGTACTTTTCCTCAGACATAAAATATAAAATGATAAAAGCATGTTATTATTTTTTTCTTTACAAAGAAACAACATATAATCATCTATTTTGCCGCTGTATGAAAAGGAATAACACAGTGTGCACAGTGTGTAAAAAGGTTTTAAACACCTTACAATAAGATTCATATGAGCTTTTTGAATATCTTGTTTCACATTTAGTCCCTGTTTGCCATTATGATAACCTCCACTCCTCTGGGTAGATGTTCCACTAGATTTTGTAATGTGTGGTTTGTGGAGATTTGTGCTCATCCAGCCACAAGGGTGTTAGTTTGTGATTCAGAGTGAGGAGGCCTGGGGTGCAGTCAGCATTCCAAATCCTCCCAAAGGTGTTTAATAGGGTTAAGGCCAGAGCTGTATCTTAAGATCTTTCACTTTAGCCAATGTAAAGCATATCTCCATTAAGCTTGCTCTGTGCATGGGGGCATTGTCATGCTGGAATTGGTTTGAGTTGGCTAGTTCAAATTAAAAGAAAGACATCCTGTTCAACTTTGTGGTAACAGTTTGGTGAAGAACCACATATACTAAATATGAAAAAGTGTTCCAGTACTTTTGTCCACTTTTGTATATTTACATTACAGTTTTTAAAATACACAAAAAATGGTTCCTTAAGGCATCCTTGGATAGTTTTCATTCAAAGGGGTTCAACTCTGAACCATCTTTAATAGAAACTATTTTCTATGAAATTCTATTTACACTAAAACCACTAAAATTCATTATAATGTACAAACCAGATTATAAGTGTGCACATGAACAAAGTTGTAAACTTAAATATTACATCTCAGTCTCTGCATGCAGAACAGACACTTCATGAGCAGTGGTTTTATGTCTTAAAGGGAGCATATGCTTGATTTACCAACTATGAGTTGTAGTTGTCATGTGATAGTGGAGAGTAAACTAGTGGGTTGGTGGAAATTAACAAAATATGGGGAGAAAATGAGAAAAAATAAAGAACATCCAACCACATTATTTTATTTAGTACAAAACCAGCTGCTGGAGAGAAGTGAATATAAACCACAGCAGCAAAATGCATTCAGGTTTTTTTTGTCATTGATCTTTCCCTTAGAAGGAAGTGTCTATAAGTATTACATAAAACAGAAGATTTTTTAAACAGATGTGTTAAACAGAACTCTCCACCGCCGTCATTAAAACACCAAATCGGGGAGTATCTTTTGGAAGAATGATATTTGTCACTCTAGTTATAAGACCTGTATAACCTGCACCAAACATTGCTTAATGCCACCAGAAAAGCTTTCTTACCAATAAACTAATAAAGTGTATTGTTTGTTCTATAATAAATCATTTCTGTGTTGCTCAGATCTCAAAAGAAACAATACAATCCTACAGACAGTGTAGCCGAATCAAGACCCAGCCTGCCTTCACAAAAACTGTGATCACAGTTTCCCGGAAAAAAATGAAACAGGTTCCGACTGGCACACACATATACACACACGCTCTCCCAAACAAGGTGCTCTAACTTCCTTTTCCACATTGTGTCTCCGCTGTGGGCCTCAGAGGTGTCAAACTATTAGAAAAGTGTTACATTACATACAGTAACGTTTCTTCAGAAGTGACAAAAGTTAATTTTGTGCCGCCTTTCCTTATTAGCGAGGGACTTGGGTGATGGATTATCTGTTATCTAGCACAAGAGTGAATATGCCACATACTGTGTAGTGTTTTTTCAGGAACTTCTGTTCACACAAAGGGTTTCATTTTGTTATACATTCCTCTAAATAAAAAAACGTGACATTAAATGTGCAAAAAGCAAACCGTGTGTAATATTTTGGCTACAGCTGGTATGTTGACATATAAGCCTACAGGAGAGATCTGAACAGACGGTGGTTGTTTTAGTATTATTATAATGTCAGTCATTGTTTTTCAGTGATATTGCGTTGTGGTGTTAACAGTGAAAAAAGAATGTGTGTATTGTGACAAAATTATTTTAGAAAAAAATATGTTGATATTAATATGGTTGTTCTAGTCTATAAACATGTCTATAGTACTTTTCCTCAGACATAAAATATAAAATGATAAAAGCATGTTATTATTTTTTTCTTTACAAAGAAACAACATATAATCATCTATTTTGCCGCTGTATGAAAAGGAATAACACAGTGTGCACAGTGTGTAAAAAGGTTTTAAACACCTTACAATAAGATTCATATGAGCTTTTTGAATATCTTGTTTCACATTTAGTCCCTGTTTGCCATTATGATAACCTCCACTCCTCTGGGTAGATGTTCCACTAGATTTTGTAATGTGTGGTTTGTGGAGATTTGTGCTCATCCAGCCACAAGGGTGTTAGTTTGTGATTCAGAGTGAGGAGGCCTGGGGTGCAGTCAGCATTCCAAATCCTCCCAAAGGTGTTTAATAGGGTTAAGGCCAGAGCTGTATCTTAAGATCTTTCACTTTAGCCAATGTAAAGCATATCTCCATTAAGCTTGCTCTGTGCATGGGGGCATTGTCATGCTGGAATTGGTTTGAGTTGGCTAGTTCAAATTAAAAGAAAGACATCCTGTTCAACTTTGTGGTAACAGTTTGGTGAAGAACCACATATACTAAATATGAAAAAGTGTTCCAGTACTTTTGTCCACTTTTGTATATTTACATTACAGTTTTTAAAATACACAAAAAATGGTTCCTTAAGGCATCCTTGGATAGTTTTCATTCAAAGGGGTTCAACTCTGAACCATCTTTAATAGGGAAACTATTTTCTATGAAATTCTATTTACACTAAAACCACTAAAATTCATTATAATGTACAAACCAGATTATAAGTGTGCACATGAACAAAGTTGTAAACTTAAATATTACATCTCAGTCTCTGCATGCAGAACAGACACTTCATGAGCAGTGGTTTTATGTCTTAAAGGGAGCATATGCTTGATTTACCCACCATGAGTTGTAGTTGTCATGTGATAGTGGAGAGTAAACTAGTGGGTTGGTGGAAATTAACAAAATATGGGGAGAAAATGAGAAAAAATAAAGAACATCCAACCACATTATTTTATTTAGTACAAAACCAGCTGCTGGAGAGAAGTGAATATAAACCACAGCAGCAAAATGCATTCAGGTTTTTTTTGTCATTGATCTTTCCCTTAGAAGGAAGTGTCTATAAGTATTACATAAAACAGAAGATTTTTTAAACAGATGTGTCAAACAGAACTCTCCACCGCCGTCATTAAAACACCAAATCGGGGAGTATCTTTTGGAAGAATGATATTTGTCACTCTAGTTATGAGACCTGTATAACCTGCACCAAACATGGCTTAATGCCACCAGAAAAGCTTTCTTACCAATAAACTAATAAAGTGTATTGTTTGTTCTATAATAAATCATTTCTGTGTTGCTCAGATCTCAAAAGAAACAATACAATCCTACAGACAGTGTAGCCGAATCAAGACCCAGCCTGCCTTCACAAAAACTGTGATCACAGTTTCCCGGAAAAAAATGAAACAGGTTCCGACTGGCACACACATATACACACACGCTCTCCCAAACAAGGTGCTCTAACTTCCTTTTCCACATTGTGTCTCCGCTGTGGGCCTCAGAGGTGTCAAACTATTAGAAAAGTGTTACATTACATACAGTAACGTTTCTTCAGAAGTGACAAAAGTTAATTTTGTGCCGCCTTTCCTTATTAGCGAGGGACTTGGGTGATGGATTATCTGTTATCTAGCACAAGAGTGAATATGCCACATACTGTGTAGTGGTTTTCAGGAACTTCTGTTCACACAAAGGGTTTCATTTTGTTATACATTCCTCTAAATAAAAAAACGTGACATTAAATGTGCAAAAAGCAAACCGTGTGTAATATTTTGGCTACAGCTGGTATGTTGACATATAAGCCTACAGGAGAGATCTGAACAGACGGTGGTTGTTTTCAGCCAAAACTGAGGTCAGCTTTTTTAAGGATATCTATCAGAACCAGTTCTTTACTACAAATCCCTGTGATGAAATATGTGCCAATTCAGTTTAAGTGTACAAGGAAATGCTAAAGGACTTCCTTGAAGCTATAGGCTCTTTCCATACCTTTTAGACGTTTGATGACTCATGAAGTGATGATGTTGAAATAATATTTGTGGAAATGATTCAACTTTATTCATCATAAACAGCAATACAAGTTGTATTACTCATTTCACTCTAATATAAACATTAATCAGAATCAGAGTTTTATTGCCAGAAAAGGAATTTGTCTGAATGATAGAAGCTGGGTAAGGAATAAATAAATAAATAAATAAATAAATAAATAAATAAATAAGATACCATTTTTGCTGCCTCATTGTGGAGTTTTATTGTTTTTGTTACTTTTGTTTGCTCATTAGTCATGTTTAAAGGCAGTGCCTAATTGTCTAGATGTGCAGAATGCATTTAGACCTAGCGGTCTGCTTTTTTCTTTTCTTTTTTTTTTTATTGGGGTGATCGAATACAGTAGTAGAACCTTGCAAAGAAGACCACAGTGATGAACATACGTACATGACACACTTACACCCATGCAATTAAAGCAATCATTCATGTACTCATCCTCAGTAACTGCCTGGTCAGGGTGATTTTGGTTTAAAACTAGCTACAAATAATTTGATTATTTTTTCAAGCTAAATTTGTTAGAAAATGTGACAGTCAAAACTGTTACAGACAGTGGTGTACAGATAAGGCTGGATTCACATCCAGGGTTTTACTGGAATGACTGTGAGAGAACAATTAAAATGGCAAAAAAAACTCAAAAGCATAATGCAGGCCCAAGGTCAGGTGATTGGCAGACAGACACCACAAGGCAGACCCCTAAATAATCAGTGGCATCAGCAGTGAAAAACAAGAGTAAGAAGTCTCTGCAATGACAGGATGAAAACCCCTTTTATATATTTAGATATATAAAAGCAATATGGATCATGTAACTGGTTCAATAACATAGTTCTTGGTTGTACTGAGGATTTCGGAAAATGGTGGGGAAGCGGAGTGCTATAAACGGAATATGTGGAATTTCCCCACCAATTCCCAGCAAAAAGGAAATTCTTCATCGGTCATTAGAATAAAACCTGAACAACACCCAAGTCTTACTTAACCATCAAAACAGCATAACAATCAACTGTTAACATTTAGCAAGTCTTTCCAATGCTGGAGAAAAGTTAATTTTTTTCCATGAAATTAAATAACAGATAACTCAACAGCATGTCTTTACCACTCTGTGACCTAAAATAATAGACCAGTTATATCTACTGGGGTTCTGCATGGTATAGATTTTCTTTTTTATATGTAATTCTGTGTGGGGTTAGGCCCAATGCTTGAAATCCAGTACAAAAGCAAATATGAATATATTATCAGCATCAGCATCAGGGGTTCTAAGAAGACACAGATACATATATAACTAGGAGATATGGGTTGTGATTTGAATTTTGTAGGACACAAGCAGTGTCAGAAATGAATGCACAGTCTTAATTTATCCTTAGGGTCACTGGGCTTCAAAACTAGGCTACTAGTTTTAATAATATCACAGGCAAGTTTACAAAATGACAACACAACAGGTTTAAATCCTAATATAGATATGAATATGAATATCTGGAGCACTATACAGTTACAAATAGTGATGTACTGAGCTCGATTCAAATGCATCCTAATGCATTTTAAAGTTTGATTCAGATTTATATTTCACTATTTGAATCAATAGTATCAAATAACTGCTTTAGAATATATCCTAAGCAGGCATAAAAAATACATCCTAAAATAACAACTCTCTAGAGAAAATAAACTCAAATTATGAACTTGAGTAATACAGCTGCAGTTAAGAAAATGTCAGCACCAAATTTGAAAGCTATCCTGACATTTGTACTTCCCCAATGTTTCCAGTATACTAAAAGGGTTCACTGGAGCACAAAAAAAAAGATACAGATACAGACATATGGAGTGTATTTGTGTATCCCTACATATAACCATATATTTTATATAAAACCTCTAAGAATATGTCAGGTTCAGAATATGTGTTTAGATCATCTGCCTGTTTGGAGGGTGAAGCCACTGGAATTGAGTAGTAAAGATCACACACCTTTGCTGAGTTTTAATTGCACATGCTGCAGTGTGTGGCAGAAAGAAACAAAAGAGGGAGAGAAGAGAGAAGAGAGAAGAGAGCACAGAGAGAGAGAGAGAGAGAGAGAGAGAGAGAGAGAGACAGCAGAGAGAGAGAGAGAGAGAGAGAGAGAGAGAGAGAGAGAGAGAGAGAGAGAGAGAGAGAGAGAGAGAGAGAGAGTTGTGTGTGTATTCTAGCCACTCTTAAACTGAAAAGCAAAATAAAAAAATGAACATGTCTAAAATAAATAAATTTTCCAATTTCCTCTTTTTCAGACCCATCAATCTCTCCACACAGGTTATTCAAAGTGTCCTGGTGTTCATCATTGACAAACCCAAAACACAGATTTGATTCTATGCTTTCTGTTTGGATATAAGGCACTAAAAGGCAAGTGTTAGTCTAATGCTATATCACATTTATCCAGGTATCCAATCTATGACCCTTTACCATAAAGCGTTATTATCAGTAGATGCGATTCAGTTTTAAAAAAACTCAATTCAGTATGCATTTATCGTTAGATCTACAAACTCTGAAAAACTGAACATTTACACCAAATTAACGGCAATATTATAAAGCTAATGCTGCCCCTGTGTTGCTTTTGTGTTTGTAAATCTATTTGTATTAGTTAGTATTTGCATTAAATATTCAGGACTGACCTACTTGAAAGCCTCTCTTCAACACGAATTTATGAAACAAGCCTGCTGTGTAAGAGTCACCACAGAATGGGGACTAAGGTCTGACTGTGCCTCCATCTGCTCAGCAATAAGGCTCAAGCAACATGCATTTTAGATGCCATGAGTTCATTTGATTTGGGGGCAGCCAGGACACCTGCGACTATTAAAAGAGAAATCCTTGACTGACCCAAAGCAACTGTATTTTGTTTCCGAATGCTGAAATGGTTTTTACTGTTGAATTCTGCCAACTGAGTGGGCCAAGAGGTGTTGATAAATATTCTATAAAATCAGCCAAATCTGCTGAGTGTGCATGTTTTATTACACTGTCTTTTTTGTAGTAACAGTTCATTCACTTGTATGTTGAATATTGTACATAATCTATGCCTAACAATAAATAACTTAACAACAACAATAAACAACAATTACAAGCTAATATTTAACTACACTTACTATGGCCAAATGTAAGTGGACACACCATTTTCCTGATATATTCCCACATTTGAGGCCATTGCACTGATAGTGAGCAAGGTCTGGGGTGAAGTCAGAGTTCCAGGAGTTATGGAACAACTTCATGTCAGAGGTGTTCATTGGGGTAGAGAAATTAAAGATTTTCTACCCTCGCCTCAGCAAACCATGTTGCCATGTTGCTGGCTTTGTGTAAATTACAAAGAGAATCCTCACTAGGATCACCACCAGCTGGTGGTGCAATGGTGAGGTCTACTAAACAGATCTCCAGGTCAGCACATCCCAGCCTGCAGGATATCTATTCCAGGTGGTGCAGGACCAGAACAGGAAAGACTTTAAAGGAACCCACACACCCCCAAATATAGACTGTTTCAATGGCTGCAGCCTGGAAAACACCTCCACAACCACATGGCCAGGACTACGGGATTAAGAAGATGAATTGCCTTTCCTCAACTCATCACCCTGAACTCATGACCACCATACATACCTTTTAATATAAATCTATTTATTATTTGCATACTCTTTTTCTAACCCCTACATCCATTATTCTATTGTCTGCATAGTCTATATGTTGTCTTTGCATTGTCTCATTTTACTGTCACATTTCAGCATACCTGATACAAATGCACATGTCAAATAAACCGTGGAATCCTGAATCACTAGTTTTGACAGCTTTGCTCTGGATGCTGTCTTGTGTTCATGGCCGTTAAAATTAATTTGAACCATTTTAACTGTTAGCATTTACTGGTGTATTTTTAATTACATTAAATATATAAACATGTTTTGGACTGACCTTTAAATGTTTGGAAATTTGAAAAGGGTACCAATTAATGTAAAGTTATGATGACATTAATTATTCATAGATTAAAAAATAAGGAGATTGCATGTATTGTAAGATATAGTTTTGGCATAGTTTGCTGTCAAAGTTGGGGTCATTTTGTAATGTTTATTTAACTGAACCATGTCTGGTGCAATACTTCTGGGGTTGTAAGTATGTGGGCTAGGCAGTGGGGCAGTAATAAACAAAATTACACATTAACCATTTAGTGGAATGAGCACAGAGATAAATCCTAACAAAGAACAGTCAAATTAATTAGACAAACTCCAAACTACAACATATTATATATATATACAGACAAACATACCGGTATGTAAATCCAGAAAAACCGTCAGCAACAGTTGTTTTTTTTTTAGTTTTTTTTTACGAATTTTAATCTCTTTTTATGATTATTAACAATAACTTTCTTTTTTGGGGGTTATGTACATTGCTTTAATATATTATTATTCTTCAACTTGATTTATAGATTACAAGAAAACACAGATTTCATTTTCGGTATTAGTTTATACATCTCCAGATACATCCCTCTCTCTATTCTGTTTGTGCTGTGAACTCCACTCCACATGGTGCCTCAGCAGGGATCTTCATTAAATGTCATAGTCAAAACAGATTTGATTAAAGACTAAATGAAAGCCATTACAACGCAAATCAGCATGCATTAAAAAAACAAGACGCTATCAGTGTTTGAAGAGTTGTAATGATTATTAAGAAAAAATATTCAAAAGATCTGGTATGTAACAGTTAATTAATCGACATTAATCTGATTGCTTTGCTTGTTCCTCGGATTTGAAGTAAGACCCTGCGGGTGTGATTATGTTCATTATCATCGGAGATCTGTTTCAGGTTCTGATGATGATGATCGTGATGATGATTACTCTGCTTTTCACTTGATTGAACTGCTTTTAGAACTGATTATGGAAGGAGTAAGCATATATAAACATAACAGTGCATTCTATTGTAGGATATTAATTTACAACAAGGTAAATGAAGTGTCTTGAAACAAAGGAAATATATTTTAAACTAATTATTTCTCATAAAAACACATTCCTAAATGGTTTAATCAGCAATTTTAACCAATTTGTAAAGTATTTAAAAAATGCCATGATATTTGATTACACAGAAAAAAGTTTTGGGATACAGGACTTCTCCAGCCATATGTGTTTCTTACCCAAAATGTTACCACATTGTTTTCCGGGAGCATTAAATTGTTGGAGTGGAAGATCAACCTTATTGAACACTTTTGGGATGAATTGAAACGCTTTCTGCACCCGAGGCCTCTTCAAAATACATCATGATCTGATTTAACTAAACCCCTTGTAGCTGAATGAGCACAAATCTCCACAAGCACACTCCAGAATCTAGTGGAACACCTTTCCAGAAGGATGGAGGTTATTATAACAGCAAATGGGGCCTAAATGTGGAATTTGATGTTTAGAAAGCACATCTTATGGTCCACAAACTTCCTCTATATAGTGTAATATATTTAGAAATGAATTCCATTGCATACACCATTTGATTGTATTTGTTATTTTTGATAACAACGTGACACAATAATTGCTTTGTCAGGAATCGTCTTCCTCCTCTGCTTTTGTGTTTCTTCTTTACTTGACTGGTCTAAACAAATAATAAGTAATCTACATCTACATCTATAAAGTAGGTGTTGGCTGCTTGCTTGGGACCTTTGACATAATGCTATTCAATGTGTAATGAGTGAGACTGTTCGTATCACGTACGCGTGACTCATTTTGACTTCGGCAGCACCGTACTCTTTTCAAAAGCAATCTGCTGTGTGAAACTCACTGCCACACTGACAAATTTCCAATATGTTCCTAAGATGAAAGCAAAGTCATAAGGCAGCTCTTAGAATCTGCTTCAAGGATTTACGCTGCATATTTCATCAGGTTTAACAGCTGGTGCATCTTCAACTAGCTAATTATTTATTCGTTGTTGACTTTCCTGACAATGTGCCATATTGCCGAATATTTTCTTGAAGTGTTCATTTCAGGTTCATTAATTCTTACAATGCAGCAATTTAAGGCAGCGATGTGTGTGTGTACTCTGTACTCGGCTTGTATGGGGAACGTGATTGTGTGTAAGTACTTCATGTGTTTGAGATAAGCTCTTTGTTTTATGACAGCGTGACTCCCTCCACCCACAACCACAGCAAGCTATATTCTTACGTGTGTATCTGAAAGAAAAAAAAAATAGCTCTTTGCACTCATAAAAAAAATTCCTTACTTTACAGTTGTTTTTTTGATTTTAGGTAATAAACAGGGCTTTTATATGGGCAAAGTCCGACTACATGCCTGATCTACATGATGACATAGGCATCACTTAATTACGTGGACAATACAAAGTTTAATTCTGAACCTGGTCACTTTATTTTCATCATTACTTTATTATTTTGCTTTCATTTGGCTTCATATGATTGAAATTGATTTGTATGAATTAAAAATGGTTGATTGACTCAGAAGATATGGGTTACCTCTGAAGGCAGACGAGAAGACATTGACACAGACTTCTCCCTCTATGTTGCCTGAAAAAACAAAATTCAAGCCATGAATAACTCCAGTCACTTGATAGGGGGTCAAATTTGCAAGATCCAGGGCCTAAAGGTGTTTCTGTCTTATCAGTGGGTGTCATAAAATACACTCATGAGTGCACTCAAGTATCCAGCGCTCTGACGCAGATTTATACTATCGCATGTAGTAATAAAGAGAGTCAAGGCATAACCGCACACACTCTGACTGCTGCAGAAGGTGGGAGGGAACGGCAAAGATGCCGTACCTTGTTATTTTGTCGAAACACGATATGGATCTGCAGCAAGCCACCCTCCCCCTTTGCCTTGAGAAAATATTCAAGAATGCATGAGCCAAGCGCTTCCCTCAGGAGGCAGCCGATAACATTGTGATGAAGGATCTTGAGTAAACAATGGCGTGCTCATCAAGGCTCAATTATGACATCGAACGAATAAGTGCCCGACCTGCTTCCGGCTCCTAACTCACAATGTCTTCTAAATTGAGTGCAGTGACTTGGAAACCTTTCATAGTAATTGTTTAATGGTCCTTCATTAAACAGACACATCATTTCTTTTTTTTATTATAGCATTACCATGCTGAAATTAGGTTTGGGAAAAGTAAAAAAAAAAAAAAAACATTAATCTTTTCTGATTACAGTTTTGGAAGAAATTAAAAAATTCTGTCATTTGCAAGTACATAAAGTAAGCCTGCCATTATAACTTTTAGGAACTGATACCTTACTGTTTACCAAGTGCTAATACTTACTACATCTACAAAAGCAAATATTGCACAGGATGCATTTCTGAAGATTATCTAACCATGTATTCATGAGGCTATAGACTACATTCAAGGGTTCTTCCTGTAGTTCCACAGGTGCCATGGGGTTCTACTTGAACACAAAACACTAAAAAACAGGTTTATAGGAGCAATCTTATGCACCGCATGCATTCCAGATGTAAAAGTAGTTATTATTTGCAAATGAAGACAAATGCTACATGTAAAAGTTCCTTTGGATAGTAACAAGGGTGCAAAGGGCTTCTACTTCCACAGTATATTCATAACAGCAACATTATGCATTACATTCTTTACAGATACTGCATTAGAATTGATTTTTGCTCATTTGTATACAGACTACTTTTGCATCCGATTGCAACAAAAAGTATATAGATATTCATAACAGCAATGTTACACCACACATACATTTCAGATGGAGAACATTCAGGGGTACTAGAGGGGTACCACTTGCACCCTAAACACTACAAGCAAACATGTTTTAATGTTATGCAACCACGTGCATTCCAGATGTTGCATTTAAATTGCAATTATACATATATATTTTTGCAAAAGTGTTTTTTTTACACTCAAGACGGTAATAGGAATGGTTTCAGTTTCCCCAAAATGGTTCTACACGACCCTGTGTGCCTTTATGAACACTAATTATGTGTTCATAAGAGGAACCAAACAAATACGCATGTTCGGTTTTCATCGTGGCAGAAGAAAACCTCTGAAACAGGAATGAATGAAGGAATGAATGCTGGATTTTGAGTTCACACTATCGCACTTCAAATCGGATTTATAATCTCGAGATCTGTAATATTTCATTAAGGTTCTCGATATGAAATGTGTGAACTATGCAAGAAGAAGAAAACTCGGAACTTACTTTACAGCTCGGTCCTCTGACTTTTTTTTTTTTTGCGGTGATGAAAATCTTGAAAAGAGACAACAAAGTTGTCGGTCTTCTTCTTCTTGTTATCTTTAGCGGTAAAAATTTCTAGTTGGAGTAGCTGGAAGACTCACGGATTGATCAGCACACTGGCGCATTATGTCTTTCTGTATGGCTATATATATGTATTTATGTATGTATTTATATTGAGTCTCCGCGGCTGCCTTGCTGTCAAACTTCAAACTCAATGCAAAAGTTCACTGCCAGTGACGCTGATGTGGTCACGTGGCAGGAAATGAGTAACACCAGATGTAAACATAGTACACGCGTTCCATAGAGCTTACTTTCATACAGCATTGAGCTGTGGTGTTATTGTTGATCTGTTTTAGTCCATTTCATTTCGAAAGCTTACCATGACAATATTTAATAACGGACTCTAAAACAAACAAAATAAAGGGTTTAGTACTTTGTCTGGGCGTGTATGTTTTTGTTCTCCCCCTCCATCCTGTCCACAGTAGTTGATTGTCCTTAGTAACAGCAAAATTAGATCCAGATGTGTCCTAGTGCTGTTGTAGCTCCTGGCTCCTGGGGTTGGGCATTTTGTGCCTTCTGGGATGCTTTTCAGCTCACCACGTTTCACACACGTGCTGATTTGAGTTGCTATAGCTTTCCTGACAGCTTAAACCAGTGTGCCTATTATCTCATTTTTATCTAATGTATGTATATATTATATATTTATATATTTTAAAGCAGTGGTGCCTAGATTTTTCATTTGAAAAGCTAAAAAACCCAAACTTGATTAAAGGCCATTAGCCAAAAAAAAAAAAAATCACATTTACATTATACCAGGGGTGTCAAACTCAATCATAGAGGGGGCCAAAATTAAATGCTGGGTCTAAATAGAAGACCAAGCATTGTCAATAATTAATGAACAATAAGGAATACAAAATAAAGTGAGAAAATAAAACAGTAAGTAAAAGCAGTACATTCTGCTAGCATGCACTTATGCCTCAGTAGGATGCTTGCCATTGTTTCTTGACTGTCAGTCCATTAATGGTTAGGGCTCAGTTCTGTGCTCTCTAAGGATAGAGTTGAAAACTTAAATAAACTACTCACACAGGTATGTACTTTCAAGCATGCAGAGTGTTTGAGCAGCCTGTAGGCAGACACGGGGCATTGTTTTCAGGAACGAAGCGTAAAAACTGTGCAGTGCCCACAGAGTCAAACTTTGCCAGTTATAATAGAAACAGAATGGAATACAATGGATCTGTGGGCTTAAAGTGCCCCTAGTCCTTGGATTTGACATGTCTGCATTATACCAAACATTATATTGAAATTATATTAGATTAGAATATATTCTTCTCCTTTATGATTTCATAATTTTGTAAAGAAAACAAATAAACAAATACATAAATGAAAACACTCTGTAATCTGCTCAACTAATGCAATTTTATTTTTAAAAGTTCTAGTTCAGTGAAACATATAGTATAATGAGAAACAATCCAATTTATTTCTACAATAGAGTGTAATGACTAATAGAGCTATTCAGTGACTACCAATGAAACATGAGATAGAGAGCTAGTACAATAAGAGAGAAGCTAGTCCATAATGTACATTTTTTTTACTGAATCAAAGGATCTTTGGCCCATGTGCCCTAGTTTGTGCATCTATACTCTAGAGAGTTCTGCAGTTTCTGAAATGCTCAAACCAGTTGAGGTCTATTAAGGGGGTACATGCTTCAAAATATATTGAGGAGGTCTGGCAATGAAAAGACCACAAGGTCACATTTTCCTCCTATTCATTATGCTAGATGGGAACACAAGTTGAAGCTCTTGACCCATATACTTTACACTGCTGCAGCCTAATTGCTGATTGGATAACTGCATGGAAGAGCAGGCGTACCTATTAAAGTGGCTTGTGAGTCTATGTATAATATCACTATGCTTAAAAATATTATAAAATTTATTTTTGACAAAGAGTGGTTCAACTTACAAATGCAAACATCTGAAAATGGGTATTTATATATTTTTTATTTTAATTAGGTTTGTAAGGCAATCAGAACAATGCACTCTGTTATGAATCTGTTTTACAGAAAAATATTATATGGACAAAAGTTTGTAGACACCTTAACGTAAGATTTTTCTGTGCTTTGTGAACATCCCATTCCATGTCTGATCCCTATTTGTTGGTATATTAATCTCCACACTTCAGAAAATGTGTTCCAGTACATAGATTGTGCTTGTGATTTGTGCTCATTTAGTCACACGGGTGTTTGATGTAAATGATGTGAAGGCCTGCGGTGCAGTCTGTGTTCGAATTCATCCCAAAGGTGTTCAATAGAGTTTAAATCAGAGCTCTATAGCAGGCTACTCAATACCTTCCACTTTTATAAAAACATATCTACATGGAACTCACATTGTGTCCATAGGCATTATAATGCTGTCCCCTTTTTTATGTGAAGGGAAATTGAATGCTACCATATGCAAAGACATCCTAAAATAAATTGTGTTCTTCCAACTTGTTTGTGAAAGCTGTAAATGTCAGGTGTCCGATCTTGTGTATTACTGTAGATTTCTGATTTATATTTATTATTTCTATGTTAGTCTCTAATGAGTGAATCAGAGATGACAGTGATGAGTAAACAGTCCCTATATGGTATAATAAAGAAACCTTGACAGTAAGCAGTTTGCAGAAGGAAACTCATCCTTATCTGTATGAAAGCAGATAGTGTGACTATAAAAATGTGTCATTCTTGAAATACAATTACAGCATTTGTCACAAGCCCTTATTTAAGACAATGTGCAATTATATATTTTTACCAAACCGAGCTGTTGAGAGTCAAGTCAAGTCAAGTCAAGTTTATTTGCATAGCGCTTTTCAGAACAGACATTGTCTCAAAGCAGCTTTACACAAATCAACAGTGATGGTGAATGGTGTGAATTTGTCCCTGATGAGCAAGCCTGACTGTGGCAAGGAAAAACTCCCTTAGATGTTATGAGGAAGAAACCTTGAGAGGAACCAGACTCAAAAGGGGAACCCATCCTCATCTGGGTGACATCAATGAGAGTAAAAGACTGTGCCTAGGGGGGCAAATGCAGCAGTTTGGCAGTGCTGTGGTTGGAACTCATTTGATCAGGGGTCCAACGTCTTAACCACTAAGCCACCACTTCCTTATTCAATATAGTCAACAAGTACAATAATGTTAAAAGGAAATTGTAAGCTTTTGAACAACTTAAGGGTATAAGTAATTTCTAAATTCATTATAGTTTTACATTAAAATCTATTGTATTGCATTGGTCATTAACTGTTCAATTACAAAAACTGCAGTTCTGAAGCGATCCAAAAAAGAAAAACAACATCCACAGCCATCTTTAGAGTTTTTATGAAATACTATACACATCAATCTCACTTTTAAACTTCAGAATATGGACATACGGATATAATTTAGAATAGAGAAATAAATCCACACCATGTTCATTTTTCTAGGTAACAGATACAGTACATGCCCTATATACATGTCCCAATATCATACATCTAACCCTAAGAGAATTGCTTAATTAACAAAGGAAATACAGTTTAGTAACCTTTCCTAAGAGTGTGCACCCAAACAAAGCATTTTTTAGTAAGCTGAGTCTTGATTGTCTATTCATTTATTGATTTGATTGTTTTGTTGTTGGTTTTCTTTTTATATGTACATTTTCTGTATAAATAATTCCCCCACTGTGCACCACAATGCCTATTAAAAGGTTTTATTACAGTATGCTTAGAAGATATTTTTCTTTGTTATGAAGATCAGTCCTCAAAAAACACACCATGTTTTCATTTTCCATTTTTTTTCTTTGGCCAATATGTATATCTGGCCTTTCTTTCATTCATATTCAGTAAGCACTGTGTCCTGGCCAGAGCTGGAGTCTATCCCAGGTCAGTGTGTGAGCTGGGAATACACTCTGGGTGTGACTCCGTGTTATCACAGGACACCTTACACACACGCACGCACCTACGCACGTACACACACACACACACACACACACACACACACACACACACACACACACACACACCTAGGGGCAAGTATGAGTCATTAATTTACTTACTGGCATGTCTTTGAGAGATGGGAGGAATCTAGAGCCCCCTAGAGGAAGCTCATATGGAGACGAGGAAAAAAGAAGAATCCTGGCTGTAGCAACACCACCCTAGTTAATGCATTGAGAATATTAAAATAATGATTTCTTAGTAAGTTCAAAGTACTCGAAGCTACAATGAAGAAGGTACTTAATGAATTATAGCCTCGCCAACCCTTGCACTCATGACAACCAATAGTTTTAACAACAAATAAAGTCTAGAAAGGGAATAAATATATAATGGGCAAACATGTAAGCCAAAAAAAAAATGGCATGAGGCGAAAAATCATGATGCATACACTCCCATGATCCCTCTGTCTCCCTCTCACACACAAGCACACATATCATAGTGGCATGCTCTTAGGATCGTGTGACATATCCAATACAATAGCACCTGAAATTAATTATTTCTAATTCTAAAAACATGTCTGATGTGTAATTACGTAATTACACATTTGAACAACAATGCACTACACGTTCTGGTTAAAGCAGGACTCCACCCAGTTCCCAGTATGCATTCTCATGAATGATTGTACAAATGATATGTCTTCAAAGCATTATTTATTTTGGAGGGTACTGAGCAAATGGTGCATCCTCATTCATCTTGTTCTGGTGGGAGTGAAAGAAAGAATTGATAAGAAAAATATAGAAAAGCATCTGGCAATGCTAAGTGATTGACAGACGCAATACTCAAGAGTATAAGCAATTAGAAGCTCACCATAGGTAAATCATCCAGCCTTTCAAACTGTGAACTTTTTCGGCAGTTCGTGGCGATCTTACTGATTGCAACCACAATCACCAAAGCCAAAATAATAAAGAAAATGGACAGGATGGCCACAAGGCCTGGGTTCCTCGCCAAGGTGTCTTCTCCATTATTACTGGAAGCTGTAACAGTATATAAAGTTCATAATAATGTGTTATAGCAACAATGGGGAAGCTGTCGATCCTGATTAAATACATTACCTGAACTTGGGGTCGTGTTCAGGTTTTCTGTTGAAGCACCTGTCTTGCCAGATTCTATAGTAGATGATAGGAGGGGTTTTACTGAACTGATTTCAGTTGTCCTTAATGCAGTGTTTCCACTGTCCTGACTGTCCATTGACGTCGTTTTGGTCTTTTCCGTGGTGGTGATCGTGCTAAGTGAGGGTGAAGATGTGGTTCTTTGATCGATGCTTGTTTCAGGAGATGTGCTGTTTGTTGTATTTACTTCAGTCAAACTCTGACTCACTGTTCTTGAAAAATTTGTAAAAGTAGAGCTGGTGGACATTGTTATTGTGCTGGGTGGATGGGGAGTTTCAGTAGTGGACTTGTTTTGTCCTGTATCTGTAGTTGTTGGCAGAGTAGTCGATTCCCCTGCTGATTCTGGTTTTGCGACAAAGATTGACAGTGCAGTGTTTAATTCCACAGTTAGCTACTGAGAAATCTTTTAACATTCAAATTTTATACCACAGTGTCATTGCATTTTAAAATCTGATTAGTCAGAATGTCTTAATCTTCTATAATGGCAGTTACTACACTAGCATGAATGAGCTGTCATTCATGGGATATTTTAGTATGTAATTGTTTCTATATTGACAGCTCATTCACAGGTATGCCAGATGCTCCAAATAAAACAAAACTCAATATATGCCATTTTTGGCAGACACCCTTTTTCCAGAGCAGCTTAAAATTATCTCAAATTTATACAATTGTGCAAGACCCCAGAAAAAGTGTTATGGGCCTTGCTCTAGGGCCAAAAAGAGGCATCGTGAGACTTTAACTAACAACTTTCCAATCAGAAGTCTAATATCGCAACCACTGAGCTACTATTACACTAACATTTAAAAAAATTATTACACTACCAATATTACACTAAACTTTTAATTGTGTGAGTAAGATGATTTTGTACTTTCCTGTTGTCTGTTAACTTGTCAAGCTGTGTTTTTTTGTGTGTCTTATTACTATCAAGAGAGAGAGAGAGAAAAATTGAGGTTGGTGCTGAGTGACTTTTTTTTTTTTTTTTATAGCTATAGCTATAAAGTAAAAACAGGAACTAACTTGACTTGTGGGTGTTTCAATACATTAACAGAACAAACAAATGTTTTCAACTGTAAAGTCAGAATAGTAATGGTTGGTAAATTGTTATGGAATAAATGGGATAAATGTTTTTAAATAAGTAAACTTTGCTGCTATACAGCAGTTATGACCCAAACATGAATTATTTTTTCAGCACATCCTATTTTGTGTTCCTTCCTTAATTAAAGTTAAAGTAGGTAAGCTTCTTGATGTAGCACTACATTAAAAAAAGTACATCTCCCCCACCCCCCAAAAAAGTATATTTACATCTTACAGTGTTTTTACAGTGATGGGCTTCTTTTGTAAGTTGCTCAGGATTCCCTTACATGTTTTAATATAGCATTCATTTCTAACACGCAAAGTTAACTTTACAGTTATCATTAAACATATACAATGTGGAAAAGAACTCAAATTAACAACGTATTTATTTCCATATTCAATGAGAAATACTGCCAAAATTCACTATTTCATATTTCTTAATCTTTTACACTAATTATTTATTTGTATTCATACCGGAATTCCTTGATTTGTGCCATTTCAGAAGCAGTATAACATTCTCATTTCCAAAATATTTAGCAGACTTACCTTGTAATATGCTGAATGCAATGATTAAAATTGTGCCCACATGTAGCACTTTAGCCATATTGTTATGGTATAGCAGCAGCAGCACTAGCAAAAGCAGCAATGAAGCAACTTGCCAACGGGTATAATCAGAAACCACACTTCTAACAGGATGTGGCTGTATAGCAGAGGTGTGGTTTCTTCAACAGGATCATATCAATAATATCTCACTCTCCTTAGTCAATGTTTGCTTTGGTAGACTTTATATTTAAAAGAGGGATCAAGATGTTATACGTCATGCTCAACAAGCCTGAAATGGCTAGTCTTTAATGTAAATATTAAAAAAGAGAAAAAAAGAAAAGAAGTGTAACATAATGTAAAAAAAATATCTGGGAAATCTAATCACAATTGATTTATGTAACAGTTCATTTTTTATAGCAGGGAATGAATAATTAGTAGAAGCTGTTTGAACTCTAAAACCATAATCATCAAAATAGAGTTGTACAATTTACAAATGAAAACATACCCCCTTTTAAAATTTCTGAACCATTCTACATTAATAATGTGTAGAACAAAAGCATTATAACATTCACACCAGTTGATTAAAAATAAACCAGTCTTCTGTATTATGATAAATACAATAGTTAAAACAGTAAAGGCAGCTAACACTTGAGCTATTTTAAACAAATTAAATTGTGCAAATTAAACAATGAAGCAGAATATCAGCAGAACAGACTCACTCTTAACTGGCCTGCAGTCAAGACCTTTAAACAAATTGAAAACATTAACAAATGATGAAACAAAAAATACAACAAAGAAGACCCATGACTGTTGAGCGGCTAGAATTCTGTATCGGACACAAGAACATTCCTTGCCCAAAATGTCCAGCAACTGGTCTCTTCAGTCCCCATATGTATACAGATTTAAATGGTAAAATATCCTCAGTTTAAAAATGTTATATGTTTTTCTGTGATCTACTGTAAATAAAAATGTATCGCAAATCATTGCAATCTTTTTTTATTTATATTTTACACAGCATCCCATCCCAATAATCTACTAAAATAAGATGATTTCAAGCTTGAAACAAGTAAAACAAATCTAAATGTTAGCTCAATAATCATAAATTTGTTTGGAAACAATCTAACAAAAAAAAGATTTTTGCAAACCTTAGTTCAGTCACTATTTGCTTTGGTATTTTATTGATCCTTTTAAGAAGGATCAAGTTGTTATACATCATGATACATGTCTTCAGTGGCTTGTCTCTGTGCCAATAAACAAAGAAAAGAAGAACAAAGAAAAGTTACATCACAGAATATCAAATGAATTATTAGTAAATGCTTTTAATGTTGCACCCAGCACATATCCACATTAATTATGAGATATTTATTGTATTAGATTAATCCAAAAGATTCAATTAATTTGTCAAAATTCTAAATATTTGTGTTTTTTTAAATGCATTTTCTTTTCAATGTAAGAAATGTATTATAAATCAAACCTGTATGAATCTTTGGCACAAGGTTTAAAAGCACAAAAACAGTATAGTAAATAAATTACACAGGAATACACAAATTCATTATTTCTGTAACTGAGTTTTAGCTTTGTTTAATGTATAAATATTACATTTGGCAAAAAAATATCAACTATGCAACTATGCAAATTCAGACTATTATATATTTGGTGCATTTTTCTTTTCTTTACAAATAAAAAATGCATTTAAATATGCTAAATAGTGACTTTCTCACTTAAGAATAATTCCATTTGCTCACAGTTTCCTTCTTTCACACGATGCAAGATAATGAGCCACACACCCCATTAGTCTGTTCTTGGACACTTTTCAATCTATTTTAAGTTCCTCAAATAATGTTGATAATGTAGAACAATTTAGTGTGTAGTGTATAGACTTTCAAAGCATTCAGTGGGAATAATGTGCTGTACAAATTTACCTAGACCAAAGCTTTCCTAGTTGTTAATTGGACCTATTTCATGGTTTTATCTCTTTTCCTGCAGTTTACCAATCTCCAAAAGGTCACTGTGTCATCATGACTGGTGTGAACTGTATTTCGAAGGAAGGCAGATAAAGCTAATTGTTCTCCTTTCTTTGTATGCAGACATTTCACCTTTTTTGTCATGCAAGGTACCACTGCTTGAACTTCTTGATGGATAGTAACACATCTTATTTTATGGCTGTAGATTTATCACCAGTAAGCATGAGTAATTACAGCTTGGCAGCATGGAACAGTATTTACAATAAAAAAGCTGCAAAACAACATCCCAATGACCCACATCATATTATAGCGTTTCTTAGATCTTTCCTTTTAAGTAATATTTTAGGCAGCTTGGAACCAGCTTTTTAAAGGTAGTGTAGGGTCATCTCTGAATTAGCAAGGCTGTGTATTTGTGAGTAAAGTGAGTAAAGGGTGAGTAAAGTATCTGAAAGATTACTGAATGGAATCTTGGTACTGTATTAAAATTGCTAATTCAAGATCTGTAAGCTATAAAAACAGAAACTAACCTGACATTTTGAAGTTGTCAAAAAAACAAACATAATTCACAGTCAATAAATTTACAGTATCCTACTGGCTAAGATGGAAAATGCAAACAGGACCTAATGCAGCTTATAGGTGACCTTGCAATATTTGTGAAAGTATTTCTCAAATGTACTGTATGGTTGAACCCAGAAACTTCTGCATGCAAAGCAGACATGATGATTCATGTTAAAGTGGAAGGGCCATACATGTTGTAAAATGTTGTTCATTACTTTTAAACCAACCTCAAATATAGCCATAAAATTAAGAACTACCCTGGCTCATGCGATTTCAGGCTGGGGCTAATGAGAGTTTGGCCTTATAAGGGCCTTTTGTTGTTGTATATGCAATATAATTATATTCATGGTAACTCTACCCAGGAGTTAATCCCAAATTAAACCATGCAGTAAAGAAATGTGAGGTCATGTGAGTGTTATTGTTGCTGGATCCTATTTTTAGGATCACATCTGGTTTACACACAGATAGTACTTGCCTTAACCCTCAGTGAGATATTTTGAAGAAACAAACAAATAACTAAGGAAAAAAACAATTCTATATAAAATAAATTCACTTGTCTTTTTTTTTAACAATTTTCTGATCTTGAATCTGTAAATATGTAGAAATCTGATTAAGCTCAGCTTATTTACTCACTCCTACTTGTAAAAACATTATAGTTGTGACCACATAAACACCAGGAAGATGGCTACACTGGGGATTGAACCAAGGGCCTTCTGCATGTAAGGCAGACATGATGACCACTACACTAAGGAACCCGATTAATGAGGGGGAGGGCCATACAGTACATACAGTATTTAGAATGCTGTTCACTGACGTTGAATATGCTGAAATATATCTATGCACTGAAGCAATTTGCTGGCTCATACAGCTTCATGTTTAGTCTACTGATAGCTCTAGCTTTGCCAATGCATTTAGCAGTTGATTATGTACTGTAGTTATCTTCATGTTAGCTTTCATACAGCAGGTCCTGGGTTCAATCCCCAGTAAAACTATGCACTGAAGAAAGGTAAGGTAAAGTAAGTGTTACAAAGTTAGCTGGATCCTGATTTTTGAATGCACATTCTATGTTGGACTTAATTGAAAAAGATTCTATAGTCTAGTGGTCATCACATCTGGTTTGCACAAAAACAGGTTAGTGTGACAATATATTGGGGAAACAAACAAACAGGAACAAACAAAATGGAACCAGAACCTTCTGCAAGCAAAGCAGAACCGATGACCACTACACTAGGGAACCACAAAACCACCACAAAATACAGATATGGTCATGTATTTCTCAACAGTAACAGTGAGTAATGTAGCTGGATTTTTATCTAGTAAATGATGACATGAAACCATTTGTAGATATATTCACTAATTTCAAGCGGTGTCTTACCCTGATAGTAGATCACACTCAGTGGATCAAACCCAGGACCTTCTGGAGGTGAAACACACGTTATTCCCACCATTCTACAGAACTACATGCTGTTAGCAAAGGTTTTTAAAACCATATATGTTTGAAATGCAACAAAATACAGGTATGATTAATAAAGGTGAGTAAAGCAGTTGTTATAAAAAAGAATGTTTGGTACTGTATTTACAGTCAATAAAAATCAAATAATAAGGCTAGCTGTTTAACATTTAACATGGATGCAAAGCTCCTGCCTCACTAATTAAACATGTGATCCTGTACTTGAACCAAGAACAGAAAGCTGAGGCTGCAGTGGGTACAGACTTTACAAAAAAATTGATAATTACAGACTGAAAAAATGGCCTGGTCTGATGAATCTTGATTTCTGTTCTTTCAATTTGCCCTGATAAATGGTTGACCCCATAGTTTAGTGGTCGCATGTAAGTTTGTTCCCAGTGAAACATACAACATTTATAGAAAGGTAAGTTTGGGTAGAGTAGTTATGATTATATTTAAGCTACTAAGCTGTAGAAACAAAATCAGTCTAAAATCTTGGAGTTGAAATACATAATACTTCATTTAAAGCAGTTGTGATGATAGTATTCTCTAATGGAGCCAGTCACACTATGGACTGTGCCAGTGGGTTCCGGCATGGGTTGGGATAGAATGTAGTTCCTGTACTCATGTGCCTTTGCATGCTTTATTATGCTCTTCATTAGCGTTGAAGACATCCAACCCTTTAGTTCTGCAAAGCCTTCAAATCTGGAAACAATTTAGAAAACATTTTGGTTTCCAGGTAGCATCAGGTCTGTCTCCTATATATAAAAATCCTTCCTTTCTACCCTCTATTTCAGACAGATCCTTTGCATTGTGGTTTAGAAGGGGCATTGCAAACATTAATGATCTTTTTCAGGAGAATACATTTGTCACTTTTTCCTACTTGTCAGAAAAATTCAACCTGCCTAAAACTCATTTTTATCGATATCTTCAAGTTCGTGATTTTACAAGAAACACG
Source organism: Silurus meridionalis (assembly GCF_014805685.1). Classification (NCBI taxonomy): domain Eukaryota; kingdom Metazoa; phylum Chordata; class Actinopteri; order Siluriformes; family Siluridae; genus Silurus; species Silurus meridionalis. Next base: position 18,582,683 of record NC_060892.1, read on the forward strand.
TCTTTTCCTTTCTCTTATGCACCTCCTAAACAAGAGATTGATCGAGTTTTAGATTAATTATTTCACAGATGAGGAATAGTCCAAGGCCCTTGGTTGTGTACATACCTCCTCTATATGTGCCCGTCATTCGTTAATAAAGTTTAAGTTGTTGCATAGAGCGTATTGGACAACGGACAAACTATCTAAAATTAATTGGTTTGGATCCAACTAGTAATCGGTGTCGGCAGGCTCCGGCTACTCTTATCATACTTTTTGGCTTTGCCCAGCCTTGACTTCTTTCTGGACATCAATTTTTAAATCAATCTCTGAATATTTCATTTTAGATATTAAACCATGTCCCCTAGTAGCATTATTTGGACTCAACCCCACAAATCCCTTCTTGTCATCCTCACAGTCAAACATGCTCGCCTTTTGTTTAATAGTAGCAAAAAGGCTTATATTACTGAACTGGAAGAATCCTCAACCACCCAGTTATTCTCATTGGATGCATGACCTGTCGCAGTTTATTCAAATAGAAAAGATCAGATTTACAATACTTGGTATTACGGAAAGGTTTTACACCACCTGGCAACCATTCTTATCACATTTAAGAAGAAGAGGAACAGGAAAAAATAGGTGAATTAAGGGGAAGAAGAGGAAAGGGGAGGAGAGGATGAGGAAAGGAAAATTAAAAAAAAGAGGAAAGAGGATAAAGAGTAAAGAAAGGAGGGGAAGGAAAAAAAGAAAACACGTTTAGAGATAGGATAGTGAGAAAATCCTGTTCTCTTTGTCTGGCCTTCTTGAGCTCTTTCCCTTGCCCCTGACTTCTTGAGAGATAGGGAGAAGAGGAGGGAAAACATATTTCTTTGAGAGTGTTACTTAGGTGTGTACTTAGGTACTTAAGTGTACTTACTATGTACTTAGGTGCAAATCTTTTTTTTATTTTATTTTATTTATTTATTTATTTATTTATTTTCAGTTTTATATATATATATATATATATATATATATATATATATATATATATATATATATATATATATATATTTTTTTCTCTTTGTCTTGTTTTTGATGCTCACATTCATAATTGTGTTTATATGTATAACTTAGAAAGAGGAAGACCAATTTCTTGTTGATGGCCTATTCAACCACTGTTCTATTGTCTTTTTCGCTTAAGTGTCTTTCTGATTGAATTGCATCAATTAAAAAAAAAGAGTTGGACTAAAGCAGTTATGATGGACGCTAGACTATGGAAGAAGTTGCTCAAAGTTGCTAGTTAAATATAATATGTGTCTAATATGTAAGATACTGTTGATTAATGCAGGGAAAATCTTAAAAATACCTGACACCTGTCAAGTGAGTGTAAAGTATATAGTGAAAGTAATTAACTTCTTCTTCTTCTTTCGGCTGCTACCTTTAGGGGTCGCCACAGCAGATCATCTGTCTCCATACTAGAAGGCCAACTAGGAGGTTTATGGATGTGGTGAGGGAAGGCATGCAAGTAGTTGGTTTGAAAGAGGCAGATGTAACGGACAGGGTGGTATGGAGTTAAATGGTGCACTGTGGCGACCCCTAACAAAAGCAGCCAAAAGAAGAAGAAGAAGAAGAAGGTTATTTGTTTCTCAAAGAGTTTTTTTTTCATTTTTATAAACAATTCAATTTAATATAATTCCATTGTAAAAAAAAAGAAGAATTTACAAACAAGTGTAACTGATCAACCTTTTAAAAAACATAAGCATTGCTGTCTTTTTTTATACGTCTTCATAGCATGGTTCCACTGGAGGTCAAGACCAGGAGCTTCTGCTTTTGGGAGAGATGTGACAACCACTAGACTATGGAACCACATGAGCTTTGGTCAAAGGTGACAAGGGGATGGTTGACAGAATTAAAGATGCAAAAGTAAAAGCACTTGTATCTATATAATTTATTCCCAATTAAGTTAATATTCATAGAGAACAAGTTGCATTCAGCTAACACCTTCCACACTGAGCAGGTTGCAGCATTTCTCTAAAAGCAAGAATATGTGAGTAGAGAGAAAGAGCAACAATTGAATTCATCTGAATTCTTCAAAAACATGGATCATACCTATCATGATGACGCAGTGACCTTTCAGTGGTTGCTAAACTACAAGAAAACCTGCAGCAGTTTCAGTTCAATATCTCTGCTCCAATATTCACCCTTACTGGTGACAAACACACAAACATACCCATTTTTTGTTGTGTTTACTCAATGCTTTCTGTGTGTATAGCAAACATGATGATTGATACACTATGAAACCAGTTGCTTAAAGTTTGAAGTTAAACATGCGTACGTCATACGATAATGATTATTCATGCAAAATCCTGCCTGATGAGGCACAGCCTGAATTTTGTTTCTTCTTTTTACTGGAAAATAAATGTTTTTGTTTTGTTACTCAAATGTATGGTTCCACAGGAGATAACGTCATAACTACAGCACTATGGAACTGGAAACTTAATGGTTCAGCTGAATCTTCAATGTTAACGTTAGTGAAATTCTTGAGAATGCCAGTGAGCAGTTTGTTCATGGACTACATTTATTGGCAAAATATACAATTATCCATGTAGGAACCATGTGGTTCCGCTGGGGATTGAATGTAAAGCAGATATGTGATGACTATGGAAGCAAAGATAAGTGTTCTATTGTGGAATGTGAATCCAGCTAGCATAGTTATTGTCACCAGTATACCCTACTGGTGACAAATACATAATCTTACTTTAGTACTGTATGATCACTACACTATGGATACAACTATTTGATATAAATTTGCATACATTGTGTAGGATAATTAGAAAACTAATGTATAGAAATCAGGAAAATGCCTTTAATACAATCCAACCACTTTTACAGAGTGAGACACTGGCTGTCAGCTTGTCTACTGTCTCCTGGATTGAACCCTGGACTTTCTGCATGTAAAGCAGGACTGAGAATAACCAAACTATGGAACCACACGTCATAACAAAGCCTTTATTAATGAAGAAAATATTAAAAGATATCAAGTATCAAGATTTCCTCTCATTAAATAACAGTAAATTACAATATGTGTGCACACTGTAGGTGGTGGAACGAACTTCCATTGAATGCCTGAACTTCAATTTGTCTAAAAAAAAAAAAAAAACCTCTTTCAGCAGCAGAAACTTTTTCACACCACTGTAGGTGCGAGAACATAGAAGAGACATACTGTAAAAGCTGTGGGGTAATGAGGTGCTGGTCTGCTTAGTAGGCAAGTACCAGTGTTTTAAATCTGATGCAGGCATCTAAAGTAGACCAGTGGATGGAGTGTAGCAGTAGGATGGTGTGGGAAAACCTTGCATAAAGAAGGTTGATCAGCTGCAGAAGTTGAATGTCTTGAAAAGGCAGTCCTGCCAGGAGCGAGTTCCAGTGTTGAACAAGCACCTGAGTGGCCTGTGTTGGAGTAGGGTTGAGATTAAAAAAAATGAGCTAATCCCAATTGCCTAACTGTAGTTATTTATGATGATAAATGTATGCCTTGCATTATATATACAATCCTGTGGGAAAATGGCCCTAACAACAAGTAATTGGTCAAATTAAATGATTGTCATTGAAAATGCATTTAAACAAATAAATCTTGCATTTAAATGTACATTTTATTTGCATTTATTTTTTAAAGGTAATTTTCTATCATTAAATTAACCATGATCATTTGGTAATCATGATCATACTGCTTCCATCTTACATACAGTATTGCTCTACATGCAAACAAATAGGATACTGTTAATTAGTGAGGGAAAATTGTGAAAACACCAAAGTATGAAGCAGTGAAAACTTTGCATTCACTTATCCTTGGAGACCCAAACCAGCATGGCAATGCCCCTGTGCACAAAGTCAGCTCCTTGAAGATATGGTTTACATGCTTTGAAGCGGATGATCTTAAGGTGCCTGCTATAGAGCTCAGATCTAATCCCTACTGAACACCTTTAAGGTGAATTGGAACGCTGACTGGACCCCAGATCTCCTCCCCTATAATAATACCCTTGTGGCTGATGAACACAAATATCCACAAACAGTGACCTCCGGCTCAATCACTCAGCTATGTTTTCCTTTACTCATTTCCTACATTTAATTTACATTTAAAAGCTAAATCCTGTCTACACTTCAAAGGTAAGAACAATATCAAATATCTGGGCAGAGTTTGCTCTGGTTTCTTTTTGACTCCGATGAACCCAAAGTGCTTCATGTATTTTGTCACTGCTTTACTGTTATAAACTTCTTCATTTCGATCATCGTTGTCCTTATCATTTTCTCTTACAAAATCTAGTGGAACTGCTTTCCGGAAGAGTGGAGGGAATTATAGGAATAAATTAGGACTAAATGTGGAATACAATGCTCAAAAATCACATACCATATTTATGACTAGGTGACCCAATACTTTTGGAAATATAGTGTATGTATGTATGTATGTATGTATGTATGTATGTATGTATGTATGAATATATGTTTATTTACTTACAAGCTTTTGTCTTTGTTTCCATAGTGTAGTGGCAATCACCTCTGCTTTATAAGTGTGATGTTAAAAGAGCAAGCCCCAGTAGAACTTAACATGTTTAACATGAACAGTTATACCCTTGCCACAAATTAGTAACAAGACTTCATGACCTGCCATTTCAGCATTTTTAAGATTTTCCCTAATTAATGAGCAGTATTCTACAATTTGCTCAACATAAAATATTAAGGTCAGCTATATGTTGCCACTAAGATTGTTTAATAAAACCTCATGAACATTAGCATTATTAGGGTATTGCATGCAGAAGGTTCAGTGGTTTGGCCCCCAGAGGGATCATGCATTTGAGAAACAAAGCAATAAAAGAAAATGAAAGTGACCTTTTGCATGTAAAGCAGGTATGGTGACTACTACTGCAATGGCTCATGTGTCAATTAAATGTGCATGTATGTTTTAGGATTCTGTTCATTAATAGGTAAAAATCGTGAAAATCCTAAAATCTCCTCTCTCCTGATATTTATGGAGAAGGTCACCGTTCTTGTTCTTCTAAAATCCGCCTCCATTGGTCTGGTTTATATTACCACTTTATAAAGTTATCCACCAGTTCTCTGTTCTCCAATGCAGAGGCTAACCAGTAAAATAATACATACATATTTATGGATACAATTAACTAATCAAGGGAATATCTTGAAATTATCGTTTTAACATTTTCTAACAAGATTAACAAGATTTTCTCTCGTAATGAAGGATTTCTTAGCTAATGTGAGGTTCCATAGTGTAGTAGTCATCATGTCTGCTTAGCTTGCAAGCTCTTCTAGGTTTGATCTTCAGCAAAACCATGCATTTGAGATACATTATCAAAAAAGGTTATAGAAATGTGTTTGTCACTATCAAAAGATGATTATTTTTATGTACACTATTTGCAGTTGTAAATCCAAGATCAAATTGTAAGAACAAAGAATTCTTCTTACTCTAACTTTGTGTTCAAGTCCTTTTCACACATCCATGGCTTCAGTACCACTCACATAACATCACTTCATTACCATACACTGTTTACATGCTGTTTTTGCACATCTTTTCTGAATTTGCTGCTATTGCTCTTTTGCACAACATTTTGTTTACATTTTTTTGTTACTGTTCACTTTACGTCTTTTACACACCACAGTGTGAAATATACAACAGGTTTACAGGCGCTATTTTGTATTTTGTGTATTTGTCTTACACTGTCTCGTGTTGTCTTGCACTGTTTGTACCAGGTTGCCTACGGTGCACTTTATTGGGCAAATACACTCACTAGTCCTTAACCCTGTGTTTTCTGTGATTGTTGTTGTATGTAGCACCAGGGTTCAGGAGGAACATTGTTTCATTTCACTGTGTAATGCGTTGGCTATATATGGTTAAACCCAGGACCTTCTATGTACAAAGTACATGTGATTACTACACTATAAAACCAGCTGTGAAGGGACTCTATGTGTATCTAGCTAATAGGATACTGCTAATGTTCATGTTTTTTTTTTTTAAGTCTTAGTACTTTTTTATGTTTATCTTTTTTTTTTGTTCCACTGTAGGCATTGAACTTTATATGTTTGTTGTGGGTTTTTTGTATAATAAGAATAAGGATAGCTGTTATTTGTCACATATACATTACAGCAGAGTGAAATTCTTTCTTTGCATATCCCATCTTGCTCAGAAGGATGAGCCATGACATAGCGCCCCTGGTGGCAGCTAAGAGTGGCAGCTTGGTGATACTGGGGTTTGAAGCCCTGACCTTTCATTCAGTAATTGTTGTTCATAAAACTTTGTTTTTACAGCTGAATTTATTTGTAACCCTGCGCAAATAAATTATCACCATTACTCATGACAAACATACAACCTTAACTCTTTTCAATTATGTTTCATAAACATGTGGTTTTATTAGTTATTCTTCTCATGCAAAGCAGACATGATGACCACTACACTGTGGAACCCCCTAGTGGGTTTGAGATAGACAGAAGTACTTAATTACTTTTAGCATTCTTTATAATGATTAAGAAATCATTATTATTTCAAGCCTCAACAGCATAAATGAGCAGAAATACCTATTCAGGCAACATTTTTCCAGATTGCAACTATCCAGTTTTGTAAAGCTTGTACGCTTAGCTTTCTGTTCAGTTTACAGGATTTAAAGTACAAGGTATTTTTAAATACTGCAGTACATGATTAATTTATTAATAAGAGGAAGATTAATCATCATCATCGATCCTCGTAGAGTGGCTAAGAGGAGCGACTCTAAAAAGCTGTAAAATCAGTTTTCAGCCAACGGCCCTGCTTCAGTGAAGAAAGACCTGAGAGACATGGTGCAGTCATAAAAACCTGGAGCTTAACACGCTCAAAACAGTGAAGATGATTGTGGATTTTAGGAGAAATCCGCCGCACTTCCCCACTCACTATTTTGGGCACCACCATCTCTCAGGGCATGTAGTGGGACAATCACATTGACTCCATTGTTAAAAAGGCTTAACAGAGGATGTACTTCCTTCACCAGCTTAGGAAGTTCAACCTGCCACAGGAGTTGCTCACACATCTCTAATCATCGAGTCTGTTCTGTGCACTTTAATGACTGTCTGGTTTGGCTCAGCTACAAAATCAGACATCAAAACACTAACGAGGACAGTTTAGACAGCTGACAGGATCATTGGTGTCCCCCTGTCCAATTTTCAAGAACTGTATACATTCAGAGTGAGAAAAAGGGCTCTGAAAATCGTTTTGACCACTACACTATGGAACCAGCATGTGAAGCAGAGGTGATCACAACCACACAAAGGTTTTTATAAAAATAAGAAACACACTCTTACATAATATTTGTTTTACAGTAATCCCCCATTTATCGTGGTGGTTACATTCCAAAACTGCCCGCAGTAAATGAAAAAACGCGATAAATGTACACCACACCACAAATTAGGGCTGTGCAATACGGACAAAATAATCATATTGCGATTTTCTGAATGAATATTGCGATTGCGATTTTCTTCGCGATTTTGACAATTGTTTTTGCTTTTTCAAACTTTTTTAAACATGCTTTTTCTAAATGTATTCAGTGCACAAGAAGTGCATAACAAAACATTTATAAATTATATAAAATAACAGTATTAATAGTTTAATAAACAAAACTGTAGTAAAATTGTCTTTAAAACAGACAACATAAAATAAATTAAGATTAACTAAACTAAATTCCAGTCATAATAAATAAACTTCAAAACTGTTTTTTTAGTGCACACATTTAATAACTGTACAGTAGTACTAACTGCTTGATAAACAAAACTGTAATAAATTGTCTTAAAAACAGACATGAAATAAATTAAGATGAACTAACCTCAACTCCAGTCATAACAATAAATAAAAACTAACAGAAATCAAAACCAAAAAACAGATTGCTCTCTTAAAGGTTTTTTGCAAGAAAAACCAGCATGTCCACCATATCTGTGGTCGTGGCGTAGTATTTCACCTGCTTGAGCTCGTATTCAACGCCCGCCTTACATTTCTCATACATTTCGGGAATAGCAAATCGTGTGAAATGAGTGCGAGATGGCAGCTGGTATCTTTTGTCTAGTGTTTGTATTAGTCTTTGGAAGCCGTCTTTACTGAAGATGTGCGCAGGCATCATATCTTTGCATATATAATAGGTGACTGCGTCGGTAATTTCTTTGTGCCGTTTTGATCCTTTCTCATAAAACATGGCGCTTGCAAATGCTTGAACAATGTATACTTGTTCAATCTGTTCAGGCTGGCTTTGATGTGTGCTTTTGTTTGTTTCGATGGACTTTGTCGACATGCATTGATCATGCAGTTTTTTATGGCGCTGTTTTAAGTGTTGGAACAGATTTGTAGTATTGCTCCGTTTCGTTGGAATAATCATTCCACAAGTCTTGCAAATTACCTTGCTCTGTGACATCCTCTCTCCTGAATCCAAAATACTCCCAAACGACTGACGTTGAATTTCTCTTTGACACCAAATCATTTTTATTTTGACCTGCATCCATATTTTATGTTCTTTCCTCCTGCTCGCCGATTTGGTTTTTCCGCTCAGCTTCGTCGTGCGCTGCGTGAGCTCTGATTAGTTAACGTCTTAAAAACATGCGCACAAGAACGTATTCTGAATAAAAATATAAATAAATTAATAGATAAAATCGCAGCCTTATGCGGTTTAGAAATCGCATGTGCTTAAATCGCGATTTTTTTGCGATTGCGATTAATTGCACAGCCCTACCACAAATGCTATTTTATGTATACAGTACTGTACTGTATGAACATTTTACTTAATTTCATTATTAATGATTATGATTTGTTTCATAAATTTCATTATTTAAACATAAAACTTCATAAAAACAATTCCCTGTAAGTTTGTTGGTCAATCGGGGTACGAGATTCAAATTGCAGTAAAGATTAATGTATACATAGTTCCACTGGGAGTCAAACACAGGATCTCCTGCAGAGTAAAGCAGAAGTGATAAATCACTATACGATGGAATCTGTTTATTTATTTATTTATTTATTTATTTATTTTTTCCATTAAGATGCTGGAGAGCTATCACTAAGTTGTCATGAGCCTACTGTGTGTGGTCTTCTGAGGAAGCGGCATTTTACTTTTTGCATGGGTAAAACTGTTATTGGGCAGTGAGTTTTTAAATAATTTTAAATTATAGGTTTAATTTATATTTTTCCTCTGAGATTTTGAAATAAACATCTCTAAAAATAGAGAGATGTTTCTATTTATGCACACTGGACCTAAACTTTCTCAGCAGCAGGTTCCATATTGAAGCGGTCTTCACATCTGCTTTAAATTAAGAAATTTTCCCACTGTGGGATGAATAAAGGTATATCTTATAAAGGTATAAAGGTATATCTTTACACACAGGAGGTCCTGTGTTTGACCACCAGTGAAGCCATGCCTTTAAGGCTCTGATTCTACTTCTGTAATGCTTTTTGTCCATTGCAGTTACAAGCGCAATGAAGTAACATTCAAAACTGTTTATTAATTTGCAGAATTGAGTAAAAATATGTGGGAAAATATTAGCTTTCTTAACATAACTGGTGATTTTTTGTAAATAAACCTCATTCATGTTTGCATTGTTCCACTGGAGGTTGAACCCAGGACCTTCTGTGTGTAAAAATGTGAGGACCACTATACTACTATACACTATTTGGTTTGGCCCTCGCTGTATTTAAGGCCATCTTGAAGGCGGAGTCTCTAAATTTTAGTAGCGCATGCACCTTGGCGGTTATCCATGGCTTCTGGTTGGAGCATGTGGTGATGGTCTTGGAGAGGGTCACATCATCGATGCACTTGCCGATGTAGCTGGTCACTGATCATGTGCACTCCTCCAAGTTTAAGAAAATCGCTGTTGGTTGCTGCCTCCCTAAACATGTGCCAGTCAGTGCATTCCAGTCCTGCAAAGCGGGTTGCAAAGTCCACATTCTGGTGAAATTTAGGGAGCACAGTCCTGAGATTGAATCCACTGTGTTGTTTTTTTTTTTTGTAAATTTTGCTAGCTTGGGGGTTTCAATATAGCGGTAATGTATTATGTGTTACCAGCCAGAGCAGCCCCTTTAAGAAGGTAGGGATGGAGGTAAGACATGTGACCGAGGCAAGCATCTTGACATGCATCAAGAGTGAGTCATAGACAAATATGGTGGAGAGAATTTGGTAATTTTCCAAAATAAAACATTGTTCAGAATCAGTTGATAAATAAAACGAATATAATGTAAGTTATGTATTGTTTCTGTATGGACTGGTACCAATTGTCCGTGGCCCGGGGTTGGGGACCACTGCACTAAAGTAGACTAAAGAACTTGTAATCCTGTCAATCAAAAACAGAAAGCTGAGGTATGTTGGGAATAAGTTTCCCAAAACTGTATAGTTGCAATATGGACAGTTTTTACCTGAATCAATATTTCTGCTCATTTATGCTGTTTAGTTGACAGTATGATTTGATAGTGTAGTGGTCATTACGTCTTTTTTTACACACAGATGGTTGTGGGATCAACCCCCAGTGGAATCATGCAGCTGTCAAACATGAATGAGGTTAATTTTTTTGTCACCATTTAGAAAACTAAAATATTCCCACAATTTTTTACTCAATTCTGCAAATAAATATATATTTATAAAATGTGGGTGTTTCTGCATTGTGCTTGTAACAGCAATGGACAAAAAATATTACAAAAGTAAAAATAGTGGCTCAAACGCATGGCTCCACTGGGGGTTGAACCTAGGACCTTCTGTGTGTAAAGTAGACGTGATGACTACATTATGGAACCTGTAGTTAAAAAGGTTGATGTTTCAACTTTCAATTGAAAAAAGATTTATTAGAAAATTTACTGACTCAAATGTCACACGCATCTCCACTGTTTTGAGCGTGTTAAGCGCCAGGATTTAATGACTGCACTATGTCTCTCAGGCCATTCTACAATGAAGCAGGATAGTTGCCTGAAAACTGATTTTCCAGCTTTTTGGACTAGCTCCTCTTAGCCACAATATAAGGATCAATGATAAGGATTAATCTTCCTTATATTAATGAATTAATCATGTACTACATTATTTGAAAAGCACTTAAATTCCTGTCAACCGAGAACGGAAAGCTGAGGGTACGTTGGGAACAAGTTTTCCAAAAGTGTATAGTTGCAATCTGAAAAAAATTTGGCCCGAATCGTTATTTATGCATCATTTATGCTATAGTGGACCCCTTGTGGCTCCATAGTGTAGTGGTCATCATGTCTGCTTTACACACAGAAGGTCCTGGGTTTGACACCCAGTGGAACCATACAGCTGGCAAACCTGAATAAGGTTTATATTTTTGTCACAAATTATTACTCAATCCTGTAAATAAATAAACAGTTGCTGTTGTGCTTGTAACAGCAATGGAAAAAAAAATTACAAAAGTAAAAATAGCGGCTCAAACGCATGGCTCCACCAGGGGTTGAACCCAGGACCTTCTGCGTGTAAAGCAGACGTGATGACCACTACACTATGGAACCTGCAGCTGAGAGGGCTAATGTCCAATGTGCATAAATAGAAATATCTCTTTTAAAATCTCAGTGAAAAAATATTTATTAAACTTAGAAAACTCACTGACTCAAAAGTCACTGTTTTGAGCGTGTTAAGCTCCAGGTTTTTATGACTGAACCATGACTTATTTTCTTAAAAAAATAAAAACGTAAGTAAATATAAAGTAACCATATCCTGGTAGCAGCAAATTAAAATAAAAGGTTCAAGAGGATAGTTGCATTGGGCGTCAAAACCCAAGACCTCCTGCGTGTAAAACAGACTTGATAACTGCTATACTACAGAACCTGTTAGTCAGAAAGCTGATGTCCTATGTGCATAAATAGGAACATCTCTCAAAATCCCAGTGGAACAATGATAATTTATTTCAGAAGACTCACTGACTCAAATGTCCCCAGATTTTGCCCAACAATTCAAATGAGTTTCTTTTTCTAACTTCGCTTTGTGATTCATTACAGCAATCACTTTGGGCATGACCAACTACGGAAGCTCCTATGACAGCACATCTGTCTTGACAGGTCGACCAGTCTGTCCCCCACTTACAATGTGTTTCGCGCTTTATTCCCATGACTGACTACATCAAGCTCTCTCAGCACATCCAGTTTTAAATGAGTTCAGGGAGGTTGCATCCCACCAGTGTCCTTCGTCATATGGAGCAACCATCTCAGGCAGGGACCCTCACCTGATGTGCATCACGTGCATGGGCCCTGTAACAGCAACGGACAAAAAAGCATTCCAAAATTAAATTCCACTGAGGGTCAGAACCAAAGATGATGTGATGACCGCTACACTATGGAACCTGTTGCTGGGAAGCTTAATGGGGAACAATTTTCTCAAAACTGTATAGTTGCAATCTGAAACATATTACGTGAATTGTTATTTCTGCCCATTTCTGCTGTTTAGATGACCATGTGGTTCCATAAGGTAGTAGTCATCACATCTGCTTTACATGCAGAAGGTCCTGGGTTCAACCCCAGTGGGAAATGTTTGTCACCAGTTATGTTAAGAAAGCTAAGATATTGCCAAAATCTTTTACTCAATTCTGCAAATAAATAAACATGTTGGTATGTTTCTTCATTGAGCTTGAAGCAGCAATGGACAAAAAGCATTACAGAACTAGAAGCTCCAGTGAATGGCTCGACTGGGGGTCAAACCCAGGGCCATCTACATGTAAACCAGCTGTGATGACCACTACAGTATGGAACCTGGTGCTGAGAAAATTCATGTCTAATGTGCATAAATAGAAACATCTCTCTGAAAATCTCAGAGGAAAGATATAAATTAAACTTACAAACTCCACTGACACAAAAGGCTCCAGGTTTTGCCAATAATAGTTTTAGCGATGCATACGAGTTTATTACTGTTGCTGACATTACTGAGTAAAATGCGGCTTCTTCAGAAGACCACACACAGTGGGCTTATGACCACCGAGCGATAGATCTCACTCACACACCAACTACCTGCATGTCTTCCCTCACCATATCCATGAACCTCCTCCTTGGCCTTCCTCTTTTCCTCCTTCCTGGTAGCGCCATTCTCAGCATTCTCCTATATATATATGAAGTAACCATATCCTGCTAGCTGGACCAATAGGGTCCCCTACCTGGTTCCATAGTGTAGTGGTCATCATGTATGCTTTAGACAAAGAAGGTTCTGGGTTCAAAGGCCAGTAGAACCATATATTTGAAAAGAAAACGACTATTAGGATTAAATAAAAAAACATCAATTTAAAAAAATAAAAACCAGTATTGTGCTTCAGCTAACAGGAATTAATTCCCCCACCTAAATAATTATGTTAATTACAAAACTAGTTAACGTATGCATATATAACATATATATTGTGTGCAGTGTGTGTAGTGATGACAAATGGCATTTCACACAACATTAAAGTTCATATAATTCAAGAGTAAAAATTATTTAATGACATTTTATATTATGAGATTTATTTGTTCAAATACATTTCTAATAAACATTTTTTTAAATCTCTGGGAAAGCTCAGCTTTCACCATTATTAAATAAAAAAAAAAATACAGACTAATTTTATAAAGCAACCGATCCACATCCAAAAATAAATAAAAACCCACAAGGAATTTGAGGTCAATAAATGACTTATTTGTCTGCAGAATTAGCTGTATATACTTTGTACATACATAGCATGTTCCATCATAACTGGTATTATAACAAACATATTTTAAACATATATGACAAAGAGATGAGGGAAAACAGTTATTCCACTGACTAGAAACAGGTAATTGAACAAATCACTTAAAAACCTTACAAAAACAAAACAAAACAAAAAAAACATAATTTACACTTTATTCTGAACAGCCGGACTTCTACTCATTTCTGAAATCCACTCAGACAATCACGTGACTGCAGTGCAGTGTATAAAATCGTGCAGATTTAAGGCAGAAGCTTTGGGGAACATTCACATCAAGTCAATTAAAATAAAAAATAGTCACGTCTCTGATTATTATTCTCTGGTGACTTTTAGCATTTTAAGAGTTGAGTCAGAATAGTGATCCAGCAAGAAAGTTGACAGGAAGGCTACAGTTCCTCAACCAACCAGTCTATACACCCAAGGAGAGCAGGAAATCATCTCAGTACACACAACTAAACAAAACACTGGTCACATTTTGCCCCATTCTGAAGTTTGATGTAAGTATTAACTGAAGCTCATGACCTGTATCTGCAGGACTTTGTGCTGCTGCCACATGATTGGCTCATAGGCACTTGCATGAATGTTTTCTTAATAACACATAACAGTAAAGAGTATCTCCTCTTACAAAAATTGTAACCATACTGAAGTCCTTTGTGAAAGAGTAGGCCAGCAAGAAATTAAGATAAATGATTTTGCACAAGTCTTCAAAAATAGTTAACACTAACAATTCAAAAAACGATTTTTGTCATTAGTAATTAATGCATAACTATTAGAAACGCAAAGTAGCAAAGATTTGCATGAAAAGTTGCAATTGGTGGAGTGTTCAGGAAGCTGAGTACAGTTCCTTAATACAGTTTCACTTTATACATACTGTGAAGTATACAGTGAGTCTGGAACACAGTACTGCTGATTTACTTTGGCACAATAATATCTAACCAGCTTTGAAGTAAGATCATTCCTAATTTACTATCATTTTACTTTAATCTCATTTTGCTAGCTGACGAACAACTAATGACACCTCAGTCATATCCCAGGAATACCAAACACCAGGTCTTTACTTCACATATACTGTAAATATCAAAGAATTATTGCTCTAAATCTTTGGTGAGTAAATTAGGCAAAACTGTCATTTAGACAAAATAATTTTTGGAACCACATTGAGTTCCACCCCTGTTTGTCCACAACATGAATTTCAAGCTGTAACAAACTGGACAGTCAAAACATTGAAATGCTTCATCTATTTTGACCAAGCATAGCTTCTGCTGCAGATGGTAAGGTTATGATTTGACATCAGCAGCATGAATCCTTGGACACAATTTGCCTTGTTAACAGCATGGTGTCATGTTGTTGGGAATGTTTTCTTGAAACACCCTGTGCCCACTTATTGTTGCTGACTGTGTACATACCTTTATGGTCATTGTCAGATTTCAATGGTTTCTTCCAGCAGAAGAATATCACAAAGTTAACTCAAACTGGGACGTGATTGAACGAGAAGTGCATGTGTAAAACCTGCACCAATCAAATAATACAGTGATGTCAGCATGGACCAAACCTCAAAGGAATTTGAGAGGTTTACAAGCAAAGGGAATTTTGCCCAGTAGTAGATTGGTGATTCTAATAAAGTGGACAGTGAGTGTGTTATTAGCAAACTGCACCAAATGACATTGAAAAAAGCTGGAATTATCTTCACTGGTGAGAATGTGAACGTGTGTAGGTATAGAGTGAGTCAGTGTGGAACAGATGTTAAGCTGATGCTTTAATGTGAATGATTTGAGTAATTAAGTTACAGGTCTATCTATCTAAAATTTGAAAATTTAGGTGAAATAACATGTGACTATAGTTAAGCATCCAGTGATTTAGCTGAGGGAGGAGATATTGATGAGTCCTCTGGCACCAATTCATCGATGGGATGGTCTACCTGTTAAAAAGAAAATAATAAAAATACCAAATTATAGAGGACAAAAATTCAGATAGTATTGAAGGTGAAAAAAGATCATGAAAGCCCTGAAAGGTAAAATAAATCCAAAGGAAAAACATTCACTTTTTAGAAAACAGCTGGAAAATATTATTTCCAACAGGTGCAACTAACTTGTTATGTCATCCGTACCAATCAGGGGACCAAACAAAAAAAAATGCGAATAATTAGTGTGTTACATTCGTTTTTTGCCAGCTTGATTGGGAAAATGTTGCTGGATGGAATAGCTAAAAAGACAAAAAAGTATACATGTACACTACCATTCAAATGTTTATACAGAGTTTTATACAGTTTATACTGAAATCTTTTTTCTATTATTTTTGACAAATTATGACACTGAAGTAACCAGGAATATTCAAATTGTCAAATTTTGCATGTTTGGCTCTGATAAAGAACTTATGTAAGATAGAGAACAGGAAAGGTGATGTTAGCAGACTGCAAAGGTCTAAAAAAAAAAAACAAAAAAAAAAAACACCCAACTAGCAAAGAACACATTTGGCAAGTTTAACAAAGAGGCAAAGTAAATCTTCATACCGTTATCTACCTAATATGTTGCATATTTTAAAAAATGAACTTTTTATAGGGAGTAATAAATAATAATATATATTTTTTTATTTCATATATATATATATATATATATATATATATATATATATATATATATATATATATATATATATATATATATATATGTTGGAGAGGTTTGAATAGATGAGGTTGATTTTGTGACTGGTGTCTTTTACACATGAGTTGATATCAGGAGTGCTTTCCTAAAGGGACAGGAATAATTTGGGTCTGTGGGAATCAGAATTCTTGCTAATTTGGTACAGGGTCATATACGTATTTTACTTGATCAAATACAAATTAATTTATAACCTTTCTATAAAATTTTTGTTTTATGAATTTTTTTTTTTATTCTGTCTCTCTCTCTTAAAATAAACCTACAACAAAAATTCTGGACTGTTCATTGTAAGGGGTAGATTTACACAGGGGATCAAATAATTATTTCCCCCACAATATATATACATATATATAAGATCATTCAGCAATATTCTGTCTAAAATTTCAAGATTTTCAAGAATAAATTTCTTATTTATACTGAACTGTAGTATAAAAGCAACACTGCGATGAATGAATATCGGCGATGTTGCTGAAATGTCCAACACAAAAAGCATTGAAGCACATTTATAAAGATTAAAACAAAACTTGTCAATCATATTTGACCTTATGAAAGCTCACCCTGTGCTTGAGATATGACAGGTAGGTGTCCCAGCCCAGTGTGATTGTATTCACGTACAACACACGGAACTTAGCTGGCAAGAAGTAGAAGTTGAACATCTGTGCGGTCGGCCAAACACACCAGTCCGCCTGATGGGAAGGAATGATGAAATTTATATATATAAAAAAAATGCCTGCTTCTCTCTTTTGGTATACCAAAAAAGTAGACATTATTAGGAATTCACTTGCACTCAATTACACTGTTGTTAATGCAATGTTTTCTACAATCTCTAGAAGAATAGAATGTGTAACATCCAAAATTATTGCAGATGTTCATTTGTAAATCTTACCTTATAGAACTCCCAGAATTTCTCTTTAAACTCTGTGCAGCCTTTTAACACACCCTGACCCTCCATTACACCCATACCTTAACACACACAAAATTATTATAATTAATTCTTTTTACATTTATGGGTATATCTTAGCTTTTCTTATAAATATATATAAAAATAACAAACACCTCTTGCTGCAGTATAATGTAAACCAAAATAATATAGATTGTAGGGGTGCACTTTTCAGACCGAATATGGCAATATGTATTTTGTATGATGCTCTTTAATGCTGATGGATAGTGATAGCTAAATTATGTTAAGCAGTTGGGGGGCATGGCAAAGGTCCCCTAGTGGTCTAGTGGTTAGGATGCGGCGCTCTCACCGCTGCGGCCCCGGGTTCAATCCCCGGTCAGGAGACTAACCCCAGCCACTCTTAGTGCCGGTCCCAAGCCTGAATAAATGGGGAGGGTTGCGTTAGGAAGGGCATCCAGCGTAAAAACATGTGCCAAATCAAACATGCGGAGGATCCGCTGTGGGGACCCGTAGCGGGAGAAGCCGAAAGAAAGTTTAGTTGGGGGCATGGCAAAAAATTTTATTTCGCCATTGTTACATTAAGTGCTGGGTTTTATTTACTGCCTGGCCAAAAATAAATAAAAAATTCAAATAGGTAAAAGCCCTTAATTGGACAGAGACCAGATTTAACCTCCTACTCCGCATCTTTGTGATCTGAATAAAACTTTAGACAATTGTTTGACTCTTTCATCATCAAAACATTCAAGTTCCTTGCAAGAAATTAATACAACTCTGGAAATAAATGGTGCGACATTGAATAAGATTATCAAAACGATGCCATGGCGAATACGCAAAAGGCTTCGAGTTTGTAACTTTTTTCAGGCAGGCAGCGTATTAACAATGTAATGATATTTAAAAGAAACCATATTAGTGAATCAGTGAAGGTAGTTGAAAAAGAGAATAAGGTTTTGCATTATAGCTGACAAGGTGAGTGAAAAGACTGGAAAAAGGACCTGTGCGTGTCTCAGTGCTCGCAACCCTAAACTGCTCTCACACTTTTTAAGATGTGTTAAGATTTTATACCTTTATATTTTTTCACAGAGGACACTCACAGCGCATACAGGTTTTGCTTTGATTACTATCAATTAGAGGTGTGCGATTACTTGGCACCAATAGTTGATCGCAGGAACTATTGGAAAAAAACATTTTTGGATAGTTTTTCTGGGTTGCGTTATACAGGTTTGCTCTAGAGGCAAATCACTGATAAAACATGCTGTTTATTTGAAGCGTTTTTATTAAAAAAAAATTTATGAAACTGTTATTTATTTGGTGTGTTACTACTTGTTTCAGTTCGAATGCATGTCTTTTATTTTCCTCTATATTTATTTATATAATTAATATATTTATATTCCATTTAGCATGTTTTCATGATTCAGTACTGTAATAATGTTCAGTACTATTTTACATTAAATGTTATTTATTTATTTTATCCAGTATCCATTTAAATAGCTATCCATAATTTGGTTATCGGCAAGTACGATCCAACCTAGCAATCAGTATGAGTAAATTCCACTATTACCTCTATAACCTCTACTCTCAGTGATCATGAAGTATGTTCCTTATCATTCATACTAACACATGGTGTTGAATTTTGATGAGGAAGAATTTTAACACTACCCGATAGCAGAATCAGTATCAGTGTATCCCTATTAATGCTAAGTAAAAGTCTTATTTCATTGAATAAATAAACATGGTTATGTTAGATATAGTTACATAAGTAGCATGCATAATTGCAGGATTAACAAAAAAAATGGTCCATACCCATGAAGTACCACACTCCAAAAAGTGGTGAGGCAACAATCTGATCGATCAGAACTTTCTTGGCAACAGTCTTTAAAACTTTTCCAGTATAAGTCCTGTCCAACCACTGATACCAGTAGTGCAAAAACGGGCCCATGGTACATCCGACTGCAAACATGCGCCCTAGAAGGAGAGGAGGACCAGAAATTTTTTCAATTACAAATACATCTGAAAATTGAAAACACTATTAAAATCATTGCTTTTTTTTTTTTTTTTATTTATAACCGGAATATGAGGCGTCAGTTATTTTTTATAACAGAAAACATACTGTTATAAAAAATATTAAATAAAAAAACCTGACGCCTCATATTCCGGTTATTTTTAAAAAAAGTTATTTTTCTAATTTATCTGCTGTATTTTATTTTATTAACTTTTCAGGCAAGTTGTACAGTAATTCCCCGTTTATCGCGGTGGTTACGTTGCAAAACCGCCTGTGATAAACATAAAACCACGATAAACAGACACAACACCAAAAAAGCTATTTTATGTATACAGTACTGTACTGTATTAACATTTTACTTCATTTTTTAATTAATCATTGTATTTTTATTAATGAATGTCGTTATTGTAACTCAATAAGTTTTTGGTCTATCGTGCTATCCGAAAGAGAGATCGGAAAATTAGAGAAACAACTTAGTTATGTGGCGCGTGACTCGAACCGGGTAAAGCGGGGGATTACTTGTATTTTGATATGCAAATATGCACGGCGCATTTTAATTAACATGTAAATTTGTTCGTGACGTCATCATTGCCCTGCCCCTCCTCCAAGGGCGACATTTACCCCGGCGACTTTTTTTCAAAAAGATTTCTCAACACAGAGATGTACATAAAGCCGAGTAATGAAATATAAAAATATATGAACATATGTGTACAACAGCCAGATGTTGTGTCCTCGCAGCAGTAAAGTAACGTGGTTAGTGTGTGAGAGGTGAGACCTGTACGCTTCCAGTCTCGGATCTTCTCAGGGTCCTGTCTCTTCTCCCTGGTCTGCTGAATGCAGTCCCCCAGAGCGAGCATCCCTCCACTGCTCACTACATTAGTCACGATCAGAAATCTCCCTGAAAACAGCGGCTTCCAGTAGAAAGAGATCCGCACAAGCAGGCTTTTAGTCTGAGCCATCAGGACTCACCTTTTGTGTCCGGGGAATTTAGAATCATTTACAATAAAAAAACAAAACCCCTACAACAAATCCACCTGCTTATATAACATAAACCACAAAACACAACAGGAACTCTGTAGGAACAAACCGATCCGGTAACCTGACATGTGTTCATGAACGGCTCGTAACACTAACAGGAACCGGTAGTCTTCCGTATTCTTTAATCAGGATTTCAAAATAAAAGCAACATGTAAAGAATCACTGTATAATAATAAAAGCGTCACAAATGAGGTTTTGTTAAATGTATCCAGTTAATGTTAGTTAACTTTAAAGTTTCTTGACATTTTTTTACTTTGATATATATACTTTGACTTCTTGGATTCGTGAACAACACAGGTGCAAACTAACTGATCATCAGCTCAAAATTCCATCTGTAGAAAAGTTGATATAAATCACTGTGTTCTTTTTTAAATGCAACAAGAAAGTGGCAGGAAATTAGAGTCCCACACGTGTCCTTTTCTTACAAATTTATGCTGTAAACAAAATCTTCAAACACTTATTGCAGAAGAACCCCACTCTGCCCCTGCAGCACTTTACCCCACCCTAATTTTCCCCACACTGCCCCACTATGCTCTCCCTTTTTTTGACCCACTCCACCCCACACTGCCTTCCCTCTGCTTTGCTCACTCCGGCCCACTCCACCCACAATGCTTTCCCTTTGCTTTGCCCCACTTCACCCCACCTTGCCCCCCTCTGCTTTGCTCACTCTGCCCACACTGCTTTTTCTCTGCTTTGCTCACTCTGCCCCACACTGCCACACTGCTTTTCCTCTCTTTTCCTTTCTGCTGCTTTTGATATTACATCAGAAAAGGAATGAAGTCATTGTATTTTACATTGTATTTTATAGTTGTGAATCAAATATTAAATGAATGCAATGTACAAAATCGAATATAAATTGTTTGTGTTAAAGCGTTCAATTCGTGTTGCTCAGGCTCTGCGACAAAAGCGCTCTGAAACTCCAGTTTGTTTTGCTGAGCAATTTCAACACTAAATTAAACAATGCACTAATATGTTTTATTGAATAAATTTTACTAATGTTACACACTATGCTTCAAGATTAGCAAAAAAAAAATCAATTTCAATCTTGATTTATAATGTCTCTCTACATATTTAATGATATAATGGTTATTATATGACAGGATTAATGAGATCAGGAGCTATTTTCAGATAGGATCTAAGTAATGAGTGGGGAAATTCAGCAGTTTCACAGTGTTAACCATATGTACCATGGGATTAGATGGGATTGAGCCAAATATTTGAATATGCATTTCGCATTTTAGAGAACAGCGCAATCAAACCCAAGCCACTAATGCTGTCTTCATGTCGTCTAAAATGCTAGTTATTAGACAATTTATCTCCTCTTTGCTTGTATGCATTTGTGTATGGCCAAAAGTATGTGGACACCTGTCCATAATTTTCAGAAGTAGGTCTACCCCAACACTTTTGCCCCAAATTGGGAAACACACAATTGTCTAAGTAAATAATTATCTCTAATTTAGAATTTATTTTCTTTTGAGAGCCATAAAGACATGGATTGACAGGGTCGGTGTTGAAGAACATTTATATGTTCTCATCTGACATCAGGGCCTGAACTCTCTGAATGAGTACTAATCCCCAAAACTAAAATCTAGTGGCAACTTTCAATTATAAATGGAGACTTTTATAACAGCAAAAAGGGTACCAGTTCCATGTTTTGAATGGAATGTTCAAGAACCATATTCTGTTGTTGTTAATGTATGAATGTGGTGCTCTGCATTTCCAGAAATAGCCATAATTTATATCAGATATCGTAAAGTAGGCTTACACAGTTAGATCATACTTTCAACAGCCTTTCTGCAAGACATCACAAGATTCTTGGGTGCATCTGATTGATGGTCAATAATTGAAACAGCTACTGTCCTTGACAGTTAAGACTAACTTGAGCAGAGCTCTGTGGTGTTTATTAACCTGTTGGCTTGCATCATTTTGTACATCTCAATTACGCATGGAAAATTTGTACTCCATATTCAGCCCGACCCTGACCAAGGTTAAAGTGGTTACTGAATAAGAATAAATTAAAGCTATAGTTTTCTTAGTATTTGATATACATTAAATTACATTTGGTACATTACTTTGTTTGACATCAAATGTTTAATAACTAGATATTCGAGTGTGTAGAGTGTATTACAGGAATATAATGATATATTAGTCTAGCATTGAGTATGAATATTTGGGATTCTGCAATCTGTCGTCTTGTTATTGATGACAGATGCAGTAACTATTTCTTCTGCTAGAGTTCCTTTTTGTGAAATTATTTGTCCCATTCTCAGTGTGACACAATACAGTATAAACAGTACAGGCAGGCAAAGGTTGTGCGACACATATCTGTCAGCAAATCCTATGATGGATTCTGATTAATGAATAAGTTTTTCATGAGAAATGGTTAACAAAAACTCGTTTAATTTTATTTGCTCCCAGCAAGTGCTTATACCCAAAGAATGTAATACGTAACATCATCCGTCATGGAAAAAAGTACAGCCAGTGATCTGGGCAGCTCCGGACACATCTGGTTCATTGCATAGGTCAATATGTAACAGTCTGTTTTAACATAAAGTAATTTAACTTGACTGTGTCTATTGTTTTATTGTTACAGCACAACAATGTATTGACAACCTGCTTTATGCTGAGAAATGCCAATGAATTATTTTATACTATAAAAGTGCAGAAATTGGAATTTAATCGCTTGATACATTAGTTGTCAATGATTGACTTTGCTTGCATAATACTGCTGTGCTGAAATATTTCCAGCATGTGTCTGCACTTCCTCTATAGTTTTTAAACAGCTGTGTTTTAAATCACCATCATTATATAATGTTGTGAATTAAATGTTAATGTAATGTATTGCAGTTTTACATTTTCATAAAGTTTGAACCATGTATGGTTGTATGCACTTGAATGGCCTAGCTATATATTATAAATGAATACCAATCTCGCAAATATGAACAGAATTTTAACCCAACTTTGCACACAGTCAAATGGCATATAATGCTGCAAAATAATGCAATTCCCACTGATAACTCTAGTCAAGTTACTACTGTATATAGTAGGCTCAGGAAGTTGAACTTTGTGTACATAGGCAATAATTGAAGTAACCTTCTAGAAGAAAGTGCTTACTCAGTGGTTAAGACATTGGACATCTGACTCACATTTGAGTTCAAATCCCAGCACCACTATGCTGTCATTGCTGGGACTGAGTTCAGGACCCTCAACTGCTTAAGTTGTTTAATTTGATTGTTTAATTTAATTCTCTAAATTTGGAGCATCATTTAAATCTTATTTGCTTAAATACAATCTTTAGACTTTAGATTTTTGAGAAAAATTTTAACAGATCTTTTGCCGACTGTGCCTTTTAAACGTTTGTGTAACTGAACACAGGAAAGGTCCTAATGTTAAAGGCATGACGACACTGTTTATTGTTATTTTCCCTTATTATTGTAATGACCCTCTACTTTAATTACAGTAGGCTAAATACATTTAGTTTTTGTTATGCAATTTCTGCCTTCAGGCTGCGATGTCAGACCTCTTGAATGTCATGTGCTAATGTGTATATCAGTTGCATTAACTGTACGCTCCTGCATGTCTTCAGTAAAATATCGTCATGCAACAGAAATTAACTGTGAGACTTGTTTAAGACTAATGGCTTTAATATGAAGTAAAGACATTAAAAAGCACATAACACATCTACACATTATAAAAATCTGTAGCACAACCGTTAATAATATAAATAAAATAAAAAAATGAGTACACAATTTTAATGTTGGTTTAAATTGTTGCTGAGATTCTACAACCCCAATTCCAAAAAATTTGGGACACTGTGTAAAATGTAAATAAAACAGAATGCAATAATTAACAAATCTCAAAAACCTATATTTTATTCACAATAAAACATAGAAAACATGTAAAATGTTTAAACTGAGAAAATATAGAAATTTTAAGGAAAAAAGAGTGACAACACAAGTTGGGACAGGGTCTGTAGCATCACATCTTCTGTCCATATACATCTGGGAACTGAGAATACCATTTGCTGAAGTTTTGAGTAAGGATTGTTGTCCCACGGATCTGATACAGGATTCTAGCTGCTCAACAGTTCTTGGTCTCCTTTGTTTTTTTGTTTTTTTCATTTTTTGTTTCCTGATGTGCAAAATGTTTTCAATTGTTGAAAGGTCTAGACGGTAAGCAGGCCAGTTTAACACCCGGACTCTTCTAGTATGAAGTCATGCTATTGTAATAGATGCATTTTTCATTGTCTTGCTTCAATATTAATTGCCTTCCCTAAAAAATAAGTTTTCTGGAAGCAGTTGTTGCTTTAAAAGCCTGTAAACATCATGCAGCATTGATAGAGCCTTTCCAGTGTGAAAACTGTTTATTCCACAGGCACTAATGCACTCCAATACCATCAGAGATGTGGCTTTTTTTAATGAGCACCAATAACAAGCCAGGTGGTCCCTTTCCTCTTTAGTCTGGAGGACATGGAGAATATGTCTCTTGAAGATACACTATTTATACCCAGTCATCTTATTGACCTGTTGTCAATTAATGTAATTAGTCACAAAATGTTTTCCCAACTGCTAATAACAATTACTTTTCCAGACTTTTCTTGCCCCATCCCAACTTTTTTGGAGAAGTGTTGCAGTTATCAAATTCATCATATTTCCTTAGTTTAAACATTTGATATGTTTTCTATGTTCTATTGTGAATAAAATATGGGTTTATGAGTTTTGCAAATCATTGCATTCTGTTTTTATTAACATTTTACACAGGGTCCCAACTTTTTTTAAATTTTATCTGTGTGTGGTCTAGTGGTTAGGATGCGGCGCTCTCACCGCTGCGGCCCGGGTTCGATTCCCAGTCAGGGAACCAACCCCAGTCATTAGGGTTGCACAAGCCAGTGCACTCTTAGTGCCGGTCCCAAGCCCGGATAAGTGGGAAGGGTTGCATTAGGAAGGGCATTCAGCGTAAAACATGTGCCAAATCGAACATGCAGATCATGAATACGGATGAGCCGCTGTGGCGACCCCTAAAGGGAGAAGCCGAAAAAAAGTTTTATCTGTACTTTACTTAAGTATTTCTGTTTGTGGACACTTTTCCTTTAACTTCCCTTCACTTTTCAAAGTCAAATATCGTACCCTTTACTACATTTTGTGAAATTAGTCGTTCTTTTTGATTTTTGAGTGGATAAAAATGTTATTATTATTATTACTATTAATTGAACACTTTTATTAATAGTGTAGCAAGCAAAGGTTTAATTCATCAAGGATGTGGACTCTCCTGTCCAGTGTCTCCAAATAAGTCAAATACATTTGTACATTTACCCAAGTAAAGGGAGCACTTTACTAGAGTAATATTTTACTTAGCAACTCTACTTGTACTCTACTCTATCTCTACTTCTCAAGTACAAGCTTTGTGTCATTTGTCCACCATTGGTTCCAATTGCCTTACCTTCGAGTCATCAGTGTATACCTAAAATTAAAAAAAATTAAAAATTATTTTATTGTATAAAATCTTAATTAAAATTGCTTGACTTGGTCATTACATGTTGCTTTAAATATACTGCAGATCATATAAGCTGCATAATCAATGTATAAATGGTGCGATTCATGAATTGTGATGTGCTATTGGCATCTGTAATATTAATAACTGTCACTTGTTATATTACCTACCCCATTGAATGTGACACAGGGGACATGGGTGTGCTGTGGTCTGAGAGCTAAAGTCTTCAGGGCATTCACATGTATGAGACGCTGTCCAAGACTCCCCTTCACTACAATGGGCTTCTAGGCATGGAGGGCTAAGGCTAAAAAGTGTCCTCCAAGACACATGCAACCAGCCAACTACTGTAAATTTTTTCAATCTGCTGCCCATGCTGTATCACATAGCAGTGTAACATACTCAACAGAAAGCAATATCTACCCTCTTTTGAATACACAGAGGCTGACTGATGTCTAGTGTCACTGTGATTGAAAAGGTAGAGAGAGTAATACAATCATTTAGATTTTAAAGAGCTCTACATGCCAGTGTATGTACATATTAGATTTTTTTACATTCCAAGCCTCCAAAGCAGTTTCCTTTAGAACAAGTGAATTGCATGTTCTTTTTCTTGCCAAATGACCATGACACTTAAAACAACCTTCTATTTTCATTCTGGTTTTGGTGAGGAGTTGAGAAAATGGATTCATAAATGATTAATCAATTATCCTTATATCTGTGCCATTAATGGCGTGAGTATTGATGCATATATAGGGTCCCAAATTATTTGGAACCATGGATTTGCGCACATTACTCATATGCACACTTTCTTCAGAGGCAGGGACGCTCATGTTTGCAACACCAGTAGTGAAAACTGGACATTTGTACTGCAGCCGTATCAAAAGATATGTGTTAGCATCATGATGCATTGGCTGAGCTCATGTGTTTTTTTTCCGAAGAGAGAAACTGTAAATGCTTTCCAGCAAGGCTGGAGGAGCATGCAGTACAACCTGAGGGTAAAGGAAAAGCAAAACAACAAGAAGTCTCAACATGAAAAAAGTAAGCATAACAACATTCTTGAAGTGAGAATTGTTTGGCTCATGGATTCGAGCTCTGGGATTTCTGACAGGTGTACATGTGCCATACTTAAAGATGAATACTTATTAGGTTGTTACCGCCACCGCTGTGGATGATGTAACAGGCTATGTTAGAGGAACTGTGCCTGAACAGACCACGGTTTCATCACTGTTCAGCTTTTTGATGGTCTCAAGCTTCACATGTTCTCAAATTAACACTTTAGCACAGCAAAACAATTTAGGA
Source organism: Silurus meridionalis (assembly GCF_014805685.1). Classification (NCBI taxonomy): domain Eukaryota; kingdom Metazoa; phylum Chordata; class Actinopteri; order Siluriformes; family Siluridae; genus Silurus; species Silurus meridionalis. The sequence continues at coordinate 18,609,723 of NC_060892.1, forward strand.
ATTTTATAATTATGTGTCTGGACCTTAAGCTTGACCCCAGAAAACTGCTATATTCACAAAAGGCTACAAAAGAATCCTATCAATATAAATGGGACCATCTGTGATCTGGATGTTTGTAAACAAATGGAAGGTTTTTGACTATGGTGTAAAACACCAGAAATGAATCTTGCATCATGAAGTTGTGTTTGCAGGAGCCTGTGGTGTTTCACAGCAAGAAGCTGTGATGAGAATATGCCCAAGCCAGTCTGTGTATAGTGAAACTGTTAAATTTCTTTTTTTTATAGTCATACAGAAAAACATTTCCACTTTAAAATTTTAATTTAAAGAATAAACTTTTTCTTGTTCTTCTTTTAAATGCTCCTTTTTGGGGTCACCACACCAGATCATCTGGTCTCCATATCACTCATCCACATCTGCCTCTTTCAAACCAACTACCTGCATGTCTTTCCTCACCATATCCATAAACATCCTCTTTGGCCTTCCTCTTTTCTTGCTGCCTGGTGGCTCCATCCTCAGATTCTTCTTCCAATATGCCTAGTGTCCCTCCTCTGCACATGACTAAATCATCTCAATTGCATCTCTCTCATATTGTCTCCAAAACATCCTACCTGCGGGGCCCCTCTAATAAACATTTCTAATCCTGTACATCCCACTCTCAATGAAAATAAAAGCCTTTTCTAATTTTTCTATCATTTTAATACAAATCAAGTACTAATATGACCAATATAAGTCTTTAAAGTATATTTTTTGCACAAAAACATTTAAGTATTTATTTTTTTCTTTTACGTTTTAAAGTTTTTTTTCCCCCCAAAAAAACACTCTAGCAATTTTCTGGATTCCCTGACATATCTTAAATAAAATAAAACCTCAAAAACAGCAGTTAAATAAAACAATAAAGCTACATGTTATTGTATTATTTTATTTCAAGATGATTATGTATTATAATATACCTTTGCATTGCAATAGGGCACTAGGTTCACCCTCATGATATCTCTGAGCATTATCCAGGTAGGGAAGAGTTAACCGCTCAGGAAGGTTCTACAACCAGGACAGAGGCTTTCATAGTATACAGTAACCTCAAAAGAAAGGGCAGATGGATCAGGCCTGGTGGCATTTAGCTTCATACACTGTCTCAGAACCTTTTATCCAGCAAACACAGCAAGAATAGCGTGCTGAAAATTTGCTGAAAAACATGCAGGAATTTGTATAGATTTCTTTATTGACGTAATTACCTGAAAGCCATGTGTATTTTAGCAATGGTAATTATGTAAAAGTTTATACAATGTTTGCTGAACCAGATTTAGCATTGATATTAAGAATTTAGGCTATACAACAGATTTGTTTAATTACAGACTGTTTAAATCTTTGTACGGGTTAGAATTTACAGGTGCATATGCTCCGAGTTCTGAATGATTTAGAAGACATTACATGCTTCTGTGAAATTAGAAGCTGCTTGTTTTCAGTTAAACAGACATATGGCACAAAAGAGTTTTTGAAAGGACCAAGGAGCAGACAGTTGTATTTATATACTTGTTATAGTATATGACAGTATAAGATCAGTATAAGATGCCTATGGAGTAGTTATTAATGAAAACATGTCCATTTCATTAATTTGATTGATTCAAAGTTTCATTCGAGTTTGTTGATTGGCACTCATTTTCAACCGTTTTCAAGTTGTGTTCCATTATTATGATTAAAATGACAGAACATTAACATGACTTACTGAATCTAGATTATTTAGTAAATTATTACAGTAGATTTTTATAAAACTAGTAAGTAAACTAAAAAGTTGAAATATTCACATTAAGAAATATGTAGTACTTTACACCTCACTCCACAACTCTTTCAACATGACCATCCCTCAGCACCTGATTAAGAAGCTGAGCCTACTGGGCCTGAACACCTCCCTCTGTAACTGGATTCTGGACTTCCTGACTGGGAGACCTCAGTCAGTCCGGACCACCACACTGAGCACTGAAGCCCCTCAGGGCTGTGTGCTCAGTCCACTGCTGTTCACTCTGCTGACTTACGACTGTGTAGCAATGCACAGCTCGAAACACATTATCAAGTTTGCAGTGTATTTCAGTTCAGATTCTGGTAAAGCTCTCCAGTTGATTTTTACTTCACATTAGATATAAGAATGGCGAAAAAATGTGATCGAATTTACTTTGACTACATGCTTGTTGGTGCAAGATGTGCATGTTTAAGGATTAATAGACGACTGATCTGTATTATGACTACAAGGATGCAGAAGAGTTGAGCAACAGTTCAGTGAGCAACAGGTCTGTGGGACAAAATGTTTTGTTAAAGAGAGAAATCAGAGAAGAATGTAAAGACTGGTCTGAGCTCACAGGAAGGCTGCAATAACTCAGATAACCACTTTATATAACTCTGGTGAGCAGAAAACCATTTAAAGGGTGAAGGGGATGGGCTACAACAACAGAAGAGCACATTAGACTCAACTTGTGACAGCTAAGAACAGGAATCTGAGTCAATAGCAGGTACACACTTTTTTTTTTTTTTTTTTTTTTTACCAGTCTTCGAATGTTCTGCCAAGCAACACCTGAAAAACTTGATAACGATTTTTATTGTAAAATTCTCAGGTTTCATTTCAGATTTTCAGGTATGAAGTATATATTCACATAAATACCTAACAAAATATAGAGGAATCCCACAAATTATTTTGGAGAAGGTGTTTGTCAACTACTCATTGTCACAACAGCTTCAGCTCTCTTGATCTGTATGGGAGGGATGAACACCATTATTAAAAAAATAGACCCTATTTCATCTATGCTCTAAGCTCAGTACATTTTAGTGGTCAAGCCCTGTCACCATCTAGTGGCAAAGCCAATAGATAAGCACATTCAGCCTATGGTCATGTCAAGTCAAGTCAAGAAGCTTTTATTGTCATTTTAACCATAGATAGCTGACGCAATACACAGCGAAATGAGACAATGTTCCACCAGAACCCTGGTGCAACATAAAACATAAAGCGACATAACAGGAAACGCAGAACTAAGGACTAGCAAGTGTCCTCGCCACATAAAGTGCATCGTGTGCAACCTGGTGCAAACAGTGCAAAGCAGCCAGTGCAAAGACATCATAAGACAGTGTAGGACAAATACACAAAACACAAAATAGTGCCGCCAGTAAACCTACTGTATATTATACAGCACAGTGTGTACAGAGAACTGAGTACAGGAGTGTACTTATAAGTAAACACAATATAAACAAAAAGGTTTGTGCAAAAACAGCAATAGCAGCAGTCAAAAGGATGTGCAAAAAAGCATGTAAACAGTTTGTATATCTTCTTTCTTTACTTTTGTATGTGCACAATTTTCGAAAAGCAGATGATATAAATGTGATCAGTGTTATATCTACAAGCAAGAGATTTCAGTGTGAAATTAATGCTAGATGCAGAGTATTAATAAAATCAAACATATGTAATGTATATATGTACATTTTAGGATTCTTTGATTTACTAACGATCTGAGGAACACAGACCAGATGCTAGTATTAAAACCAAACGTAATACAACCAGAATTCCTTCTCCAGCAGCATAACCTCCAATGTGTTACTTTCAGCCTTACCTTCACCTCGATGTCTGACAGAGCTGACTCAGAAAGCAATACCAGTTCCTATATTGGTTTTCTGTCATGGTGCTATGCGGTTTGTAAACTTTATAGTTTGTATGGAAATTAGTTTTAAAACGATGGAGTTGCTATTGTACTCCATTTAAAGTGTCAAGTCAGTATGTTTGTTTATTATTTATTTTTATATTTGATGTAACTAGAAGACTAATAGCATGATCCTGTGTGGTTTAGTTATGTTCTGCTTTATGGAAGCTTTAACTGTAATGATTATTCTGAAACTGGTACATTGACTAATTTACCGATTAGCCCCCTGCCATAAATCACTGACCACTTACACATATTCTGTTTTGTCACTAATTTGTACCCCTGTTTAAGTTTCGGCTTGTGTATGTTTTGTTGTCAAGCTTTTGCCTTTGCCTTGTATATGACGTATATGTGACAAGCATACAATCATTTGTGCTGTGTGTTAACAATTTTAGGTGTTTTCTAAGGAGGCTTCAGACCCAAAATCTGATTAGCTCCACCTTTAAATTGTACATGCAGTGTGTGTTAAATTGTACATGTGATGCGTAATATGGCAAACAATTCGTTTGCTTGCTATAAATGGATTGTTTAGAGTCCATGATACTTTAGAACAAAGTGACAGCAACACCTACAGGTGAAACAGGGAATACTGTGTGTGTGTGTGTGTGTGTGTGTGTGTGTGTGTGTGTGTGTGTGTGTGTGTGTGTGTGTGTGTGAAACAGTTACTGTGAAAACAGTATATCATTGGGGAATGACAGAATTTTGGGCTATATAGCAGTAAATGAAAGCTTCAATAAGAAGAAACGACTCCAAGTGATTTATTCACACTGATTTATTTTACCATTAAATCATTTGCACTGAGCAAACAGGTGCATCCTTGTGATAAAATGATTAAAGATAACAAAGAGGCCTAGTGTTTGGGATGTAAATGATGGTTAGGAAATGTTTTTGCATATGAACAATTGGCAGTATTGAGGATTTCAGCTGTAACCTAAATGTATTTGTACTTTGAATTATTATTATACACCCAAAAAAAGTAATCGATCGATCTGTTAATATTACCTTGAGGAAAAAACTTACCATATTTAAGGTGACCATTATATTACATAAAATTAAACACCTAATCAACATGATTTGGAATATTCAGAATAAAATGATTATTATTTTCATAGATGATTTAGCTGTAACAGATGTTAGAGATCTTGGCATGGGAACGTCTGGCTTGTAATCAGCGACGTGCAATGTACAGTAAAAATGTCTAAGAATGGTTATACAAGACACATCGCTGTATCATCAAATGGAGAGGAGATTCCCTGGCGATACACAGTTAGCTGTTGGAGAGAAAGATTCGCTTTTAGTTGTGGAAGTATTACGATATTGATTTAATAGACATTGTATCCTGTATTGTATCCTCTTAGACAATACAATTGTAAACAACATGAATTGTTTTATAAAAGATTATTCATTATCTGCCACAGATGAAGTAGCTTATCAAAAGCCTGATGCAAAACAGAACCAGGATCAATAGAACAAAAAGACATCTACACTCTTTGTTTAATTTGTGATCATTTCTTGACCAATGATCTGTTCTCAATACAGTAATCCCCCATTTATCTTGGTGGTTACGTTGGAAAACCGCCCACGATAAAACGAAAAACGCAATATACGGACCCACTCCAAAAATGCTATTTTATGTATACAGTACTGTACTGTATAAACATTTTACTTCATTTTATAATTAATAATTATATTTTTATTAATAAATTTCATAATTTCAACATTAAACTCCATTCCCTATAGGTTTGTTGGTCTATAGTGCTACTGTGAGAGACCGGGAAAACCAGTTAAGTAAACTGGTTATGTGGCAAATGCAATTTCGTGATAAACCGGGGATGCAAGATTCGAACCGCGGTAAATCGGAGGATTACTGTATCACTAAAACCTTAAAACTTGCCATCTTGACCCAGGAGTGTAAATTCGACAGACACAATTGTTATAGTATCGTAGGAAGAATTTGCTCAACAAAACAGTCAAACCATTTGTAATATCACCTATGTCTTTACCTCTGGAATTTTGACTTCAAGATCAAATCCTCCTTGAGCAGGAACCAGAAGTGTAGCTGAAACTTCACGTTCAGTATTTTGTTCATGTTTCTGACTGAACCCCCAGGCGTAGGATGCACCTGGGAAGTACTCCTGAACTCTATAAAGGGAAAACATGGAATATATACAAAAAGCTTATTGACAATAAAAGTCTCGTAATGACTATGTAATTGCTTTAACATCAAATGTTCTGCATTTGTAGTAGTAAAGAATTTTACAGGGCAAACAATCTGTAATAATTACAGTGATAATGATACCTTTGGCCGAATGTCCTTATTAACGCAGGAACATCTCCCCAGGTCAATTCTGCGATCATTGTGGGCTTTGATTCTCCTTTTGCAGAAATTTTCACTGCGATTTCATATGACTGACACTCAGCACCCCATTTAAAATGGGTCTGAAACATACACAAGAATTTGCAGAGTGAACTGCTGTTGCTTTTGTGTACTATTAAAGCATTCACCATTATTTTTGTTTTGCAAAGTGTTATTTAACATTTCAAAGGGTATTTTATTGTCTGTAAGTTATTTAAAATGCTGATCTTTCTATATTGCATATAGAAAAATTATTAAACATTTATTAAAGTATGCTAAAATTAGTAGAACAGTTAAGTAGATCATATCTTTAGAAAATCACATTTTAAATATAAATCACAATTAAATTGTGCCAATTTAATTGATTACCAAAGTAATGTAGTAAAATGTAGTTTTTTTTTAAGAGAAATTCTAAAAGTTTGACATAAGAAGCTAAAGAATCGATAGCGCTAGGTTTAGTCACTAACCACGAAGTTTCTAGCGGCTAATGCTAGCACAATAGATTCAAGATTTATTTATTTATTTTTTACTTTTTATTTATCTGCAAGTTGTACCCTGTATATAACTATGTTTGTGACAAAAAACCCAACTTGAATTTGGAATCCATTGCGCTATTGATTCTTAGAGTTTGCATTCATGCGCATAACAATTCTTATTTCCGGTGCGGCGCGAGTAGCCACAGTGACACTGCGCTAACTCTAGTTACACCCATAATATATATATTATATTATATTATATTATATTATATTATATTATATTATATTATATTATATTATATTATATTATATTATATTTAAATATATACTGTATATTGTAAAAAACATTTTACTACATGTCATACTCTGTATTGATGTGTATGTGACCAATAACATTTGAATGGATTATAAGCAATTACTTTAAAGAAGCTCATTTCTGACATCTTTTTCTACATATAAAACAAAAAACTGGTCTGGATTATATCACCTTTGCTCCTGTTTGAATCTTGTCAATATTGGCATCAACACATATTTTCCAGTTCGTCTCCTCAGCAGCCTCGGATATAATGATTTCAACGTCATCCTTTTGTGAACCTGGTGTGTAATACACAGCGGCCTCATAACCCTGTGGCTTTACATTAGGACAGAGAGCCAGTGCTTTCACGATGATTGCAGGATCGGGAGTGACCTCAGCGCCCTACATTATAAACATGTATTAAAATCTGAAATGAAAGAATGAATGTTGTCTTATTGTTATTAATAATATTATTAATAACATTTCTATTATTATTATTATTACTATTATTATAATAATTAATTATTGTTTTGACTAGCAATTGGTGTATTTGAATAGATTTTAAAACTTACCTTAGGTTTTCTTATTAAATGAATAAAGCTATAGTTTTTTGTTTCCTAAACGCATCAAAGAAACAGTGTCTCATAATAGACGAGTGAATCAAAAATAAAAGCAAAACAATTGTTGCAGTACCTTGACATTTTCCCAGCTGACACTCATCATTTGACTTTGGTGTGAAATGTGTTTACGAGGCCCAGCACTGATCTGGAATTTAATCTTTTCTACTGATCTAGCAGACCTGACTTTTAAGACATAAATTGGATGAGAGACGAAACTGCATTAACTATAACCACACAAATAGCTTCACATAAAAAAAAACCCCAATATGTAATGTGACATACCTGGCTCAAGTTGACATGCAAGATGAGTGTATCCCAAGAAGTAGTTAAGAGGATAGTCTTTAATGTTTTGGACCCGTTTGGTTTCCAATTCAGCGCACAGTGAGGCTCCATAAGAGCTTAATTCTGCACAGTACTTCAATTTTGTTTGGCGTATCTTCACTGGTTCTACCTGGCTCACAGAATGTTAAAAATTCACTTAATTTTTTTTCATGAATTTTTTGAAATTTTTTTTTGGAATTAAACACCTTAGTACCTGATACTCTCTGGAACTATATGTGTCTTTCTTGATGAAACTTTGTTGCTCTCTGTGCTCTGGTAACAGAGGAGTCATTTTAGCCAACGATAGACTGTCGATATTTCTTGACACCACGTATACGTTGTATCTGTTTAAGAAAGAGCTGTATCTCTTAGGGATTTGTAACATGAGCTACAAGGTTAAAAATTTTAATTTCAACACTGCAAGAGAGCCACTGTTCTAGTAGAGTAAGCCATCTCAGAAAACCTACTTGAGTTGGAAGAACTCTGTGGTTTTATTGCACGGAGGAAATGTGATCTCGTAATTTCTCTCTTTTACATTCTTTTTTAAGCCAGCTTTCCAAGGCAGAGACGCAGTTGTCTTGCCATTCAGCTGGACACCAGCTTGAAAGAGATCAGTGTTGATCCCGTGGAAAAGAAAATAATCCATTGCCACTCTGAAATGAGATAAGTGGTTTTTATGTCCTTGTAAAATAAGACGTACATCAAAAATATTTGTCTAAAGAATTACAGGGGTTTGAAAATAAGAGAAAATTACCCAGCAAATCCATCTGTTTCCACAAAAATATCTGTATTTCTCAGTTCGAATAAGTTTTCTTTTGGAGCTGGGTCAATGTTAGCTTTCGCTGAAAATCAATATATATATATAAAATAAAATATATAAAAATATAAAATAAATTTAATATTTGTATCAGTTGATTGTTTTATTGTAGAACGTTGAATCAGAACATTTATTTTACCATTTATAGTAACAGCTGCTAATGTCGAATAATATTTGCTGATTTCGACTGGAAGGCCAAGACAGGTCGGCTGAACAAATCGGGTTTCAATCATAAGGAATGATTTAGTCCAGTGCCATGATATTCCTTTTTGTAGTTGTTGAATGAGATCCCACAGTGTATTGTCTTTATTTGCCGTAAGGCTCATCGACTTGGGAAAGAAGAATTTCAGTTTAATTCTTTACAACAACACCAACAATCTTACATAAATAATAAATGTTGCTTTGTATTAATCATTATGAAGACAGTAAGATGAAAAATGTTGGTTGGTTACCTTTAGGATTTTTTGAACAACATCGTGATTAAAATCGAAAAACGAGACCTCTTGACCAAAGAATCTCACAAATACTGATAAGAGAGGTTTATTTTTAGGTAGGGACTGCCAGTCGGAGAGCTTTACATGGTAATAGAGAAATGTTTCAGTTTAATCTGAAATATCTTTGAGAAGGTCAAAAAAAGAAACAATTTCACAATTTACTTACAATTTTCATGACTGCTGCAAAATCAGTTACACTAAAATCCTTGGAAATGCCAGGTCTGTCTTCTAATAACTCTTTGAGACCCTCTGCACGAACCCCAAGCTGTGGAATTGTGGATATAAAAACTGTCACAACACATGAAGTAGTATGACTTACTGTATTGTTAAATAACACAGGAACGTGTGATTGAATTACATCAAGAAGTTGAAATACTCTTCCAATGAAGTAAAGCTTTCCATTAGATTGGATTTCTGTGGGGAAGGCACTTGTACCACTTTTCAGCAAATACAGCGTTCTGGATGTCCCTGTTAAGAGGTCATCTAAGAAGGAAAGCACATTAAGAATTGCTGTCTAATGTAAGATTCAAAATATCGATATTAAATATGGATAAAACTTGATGGAGATGTGGCTATAGGAAAATAATCAAGTACCAGGGTGGTGTGATGTGAATATGGAATATGAAGTGTGGCTGTTTTTCCATTTCCTAGTTATTTACTATCATTATTTATTAATGAGCGACATCATACTTTTTAATGGTTTTACATTTAAGGCAAGACTTCTGGCTGATCATTTTGTTGATTTCTGGATAATGGCATCTTTATCATGTATAAAACTGTAGTAATAAAAATATTAAAATAAAGTTAAAAACAACCCAAATGTTAGTTTCACTGACGTTTTGTCTATTAGCTGCCATCGCTTTACATGAAATGTAAGCTCTCCCCATTTGGCCCAATTGTGTTATGTCAGACATGACTGAAAATCTTGTTTCATGATTTATTTGTCAGTATAACATACAATACGTGCGAATGTCCTTTATAAACCTTAATAAGTCCCATAGCTACAATGCAGATCTGAGAATTTAACAGTGCTGTGGTATAATAAGATCTATAGTCATAATCATGCTGATTAGCCATTGTAAATGCTGAGAAAAAAAATGCTTTCAATCCAAGTTACCTCTGAACCAGTCGAAACGTAGTGCCTTGCTAAATCGATAACTTAGTCGACCAAACCTCTGTGAAAGTATTTTCACTGCGATGTTACAAACAGTTGACCTATGTGGGTAATGGTCACAAAATTTTTCAATATTATATTTTTCCTCAGAATCCAAATATATTGACATTATTGTTAATAAATTGTTAAAGTACAAAGTTCTTACAAGTAACGATCATCAGGAATTCGTGACCTAGCGATAGCTCTGAGTTGTGAGTAAATGAAGCTTGAGACATGAAGGTCTGTTTCCTGAAGCAGAAGCTCGGTCAATGTGGAGATCAGTGCTAGAGATGGCTTTGTTTCCAGGAGGATCAAAGAAGCTTGAATTCGGATTTCAGTAGGAGCTGTCTTTTGTGCAAATATTGCCAGAGCAATGTCCTGGACCTGAATATGAGAATATGTTCACACAGACATGACAATGAGATGTTTCTGAGATGACCTACATGAGGGTTAATCATGATCGAAATCAACATAACTTTTATACAATTGATTGGTAAAAAGACACAGATTAATGTTGATTTAATTCTCTGATAATATTACCATCCTTAACATACAACAATATGCAGTAGGGTGTGTTAATTAAATCTCATTCCAGAATCTGAGTTGTAGTTGTCCAGAGCCTCTCTTGGATAGCAGTCTATTACACTCTTCACATACAAATACACATGGACATAAATGAGAGCAGCCAAACCAGATATTTTTTGGGAATGGATAAACACCAGAGAGCTCTGAATAAGCCCAAGTGGGGAAAATTTGCAAAACTCCACATACTGTATAGGTAACCTGAGATCAGAATCAATTCCTGGAGATGTAACGTAGCAACACACATCCAGCTTTTCTAAATAACAGTTCTACATATTGCAGGATGTAAGACTAAGCCATCAGGACACTTCTTTCAGTGCTTTCAAGTAAAATGTCAGTGCTGTTACTTCCAGAGCAATGGGAGTGGGCATCAAAAAAAGCATTGGGAGCCATGGTAATTCTTACATTATGTGGATCTCTGACGGCAAGGTGTCGGAGGGATTGCACAGCCACACTCTGAACCCTAGTTGGGAGGCTATCAGCTTTGACAGAGAATCCAGGAAGGAACTTCATTATGGTTTTAAGACTTAATGGATGTCCAGCATTTCCCAAGGCCTTCAGAGCAATCACCATGTCTTCATCAATGCCTTTAGTCAATCCATTAGTGGCCATATCAAGTAGGGGCTGCAAAGCGAGAATGACGGCAAACATTATTAGTGCACGGCAGACAAATCTGATCAGAAATGGATTTATATTTATAGAGTAGTTTATACCTGTACTGTGAGGACTGGGCAGGGATTCACACGATCACAGACTCTGTATACAAGAGAACTGTATGAAAGGATCACGATGTTCCACAGCATCAAATGGGACTTACAAAATGGGATAGTCAAGAACTCCTATAGGTGAATGGTGCACATTAGGGAGGTAAAAAATTATGTTTTGGTATTATATGTATTATATGAACAAAAGGTTTCTAGTCATTACCTTTGCCATTTCTACTAATTCAGTTTCAGCAGATAGATGGTTGAATGCCACAAGAATTGCCTGTCCAGCTTCACTCGCAGAAACGTCTCCAGCTTTAAATCTGTTCTTCAGGAATTTGAGTACCCTCCCATCTGCCACCTCGACAACCGTATCCAGGAACCACCTCCTAATGATTACAGTGATAGGAATATCAGGAAAACAGAGGAGGCTTCCAAACAAAATTAATTATTGTAAACCATATCTTCATGGTGCTGGCTTGTGCAAAGGTGCATTGTCATGCTGAAACAGGTTTGTGTCTCCTATTTTAAGTGAGGGGAATATTATTTATATTTATTTAGTCAAGCCTTTTATCAGTAGATTTTTTTTTCTTAGGTAAAGGCGCTGATCTGGAGGGAATATGGATATAGAGTGTTTGGTGAACTAGGATATTTGTATGCTGTCGTCCCCTCACTTTCACACGTTCACTTAGGTTTGTTGATGGTGGTGTGGTGGGTCGTCTCTTATCCCAGAGATCCCTCATGTCGGTGTTACCTTCTGGTTCTTCCTTTTAGCTATGCTGCCATAGCAAGTCTTGCTGGAGTCCAAACTGCACTTTCAAAAAACAATAAAGACACGTAATAATCCATATCCTTCTCTTCCTGTCACCCCTCTTCTCTCTCTCTCTCTCTCTCTCTCTCTCTCTCTCTCTCTCTCTCTCTCTGTCTCTTTCTCTCTCTCTCTCTCTCTCTCTCTCTCTCTCTCTCTCTCTCTCTCTCTCTCTCTCTCTCTCTCTCTCTCTCTCTCTCACGGTCGAGTTAAACATGCTCCTGAGGTTCCAGTGACCACTGTTCCTGACCCTCCCCCCTTCATGGATCTTCCCACTTCGTCCAGGCCTGCCTCTGGATAGTGTTCTCTTCGATTGGAGGCCTCTCTGTGCAGCTTGGGACAGTTTCTCATCAACGCCTTGGGTGGTTCCATGAAATTCCGGAGTAAGAACGGGCGCTTTGAGGATGGATTGGACTGTAGTTAATGTCAACAGTCTGCGACATTGACTCAGGACTTTTTTCGCTTCTGATCATCTTCACTGTACCCCATAACATTGTATATCTGCTATAAATGGACATTTGGTGCAACCCAGATGAGGATTGGTTCTCTCTTGAGTCTGGTTTCTCTCAAGTTTTCTTCCTTATGCCATCTCGGGGAGTTTTTCCTTGCCACAGTCGCCACCGGCTTGCTCATCAGGGACAAACTTACTTATAAAGAACATATTCACTTTGAATCACCACATTATCTGTGTAAAGCTGCTTTGAGACAATGTTCATTGTTAAATGCGCTATACAAATAAGAATGAATTTAATTAAATTTAATAATACCAAATCCAAAGACAGCCTAAAAAATTGTGTACCTCCAAATTTGTGGGAAAAGTTTGGGGAAAATCCACATAGTTCTGCAAAATTCAGGTGTCCCAAAGAGTTTTCTAAATAGGGTATAATCCCATCTGAATCCACTTATATGTTATAAAAAATATAAGGAGAAGGAGATGCATACCTATGCTCATCATGTCCTGATAGCTGCTTCCATAAGAGCTCCAGATCTTCATAACTAGTTACACGAAGCAATTGAATGAGCTCAAGAACATCAGCGCTTGCTGTAGAATTCACTTGGTAGATGTGAGCCTGAGCCAAACGTTTTAACAGGTCTGCAACCTGTTGAAATAATTAGTCAAAAGTGCTGATTTTCTCCACTTAAACTATGAAGTATTAAGCAGAACTCACTTTAAGAGCTGGGCTATTTAGACTGGTCATCAAAATTGGCATTGGCCCAAGATCTTTCTCTGCCTGGTACATCAGATTTCCTCTGCTTTTTACCTGACCTGTTATGGGTTTGCCAACAATGTCGGCCTGTCTTAGTAACTCAATGTTCCAGCTGTAAAGTGAAACAAACAGTATTCAGATAGCATTGGGATTTGTACACTTCTAAAACAGATTATAAAGCTGAGTAGTATGACTGAAATATCAATAATTTTACAAAATTTGTCATAATATAATTTATGATACAAGCAAATGAGCATAGTGTCATTCATGCAAACTCTCCAACTACAATGTTGGTTTTACTAACCAAGCAATGAAAGTGTACATTATATAACTTACATGGCTTTCACTTTTGAATTGCTACCCTTTACATTTAAAGGAGAGAAATAGTGCCTTTCATGCGCTGAGGCCTTTGTAATCAGACCACCATCTCCCGTGGACTTGATTGTACATGCATATTTCACGGTAGTAATCACATTTTCACCTCTCTGAAATGCAACATATGTTTAACCCTATTTAAATATATAAAACAGCAGTTGATGTCACAGACGTACTTCCTGGAATCTATTTCCTATTTGAATGTGACAAATCGTACGCACCTCTCTGCTGAATTTGCTTTCTTGAGACAGAGCCATTCCTTGATATACTTCTGCTTTTTGATGGCAGTTTTTAATGTCAACATTTTGGATCACATGTAATTCTTTATCTGCTTCATTCTCTTCAATAACATAAGCACTGTGGCAGATACCGTGAATTCCCACCTGAGAAGAAATCATGATGAAAAATTGTGTAATTATAGAATAACATGTCTAATATAGTAGAACTTTTGCAGCGGAAAGTTTCATACCTCATCAAGCTCGTAAATCCGCTGGGTGGTTTTAACAGTAACGTGCAGGAACTTTAGAATACCTCGCACTATATTCACGGCAGTGTTGGAGACGTCAGGTGCTGTTTTAATGACGATTACTTGTCCTTTTGTGTATTCAAAAGTGAAAGGTTTGGTGAGCACAGCTGCCAAAAGTTTCGTGAGATTAGGTGACTCTTTGAAGGAGTCTTCTCCTGGGACCCCATTAAACTCTTCAAATTTGACATTGGAGATCTATATTGTTGCAGAAGCCATAAGACTCATTGACCACAAAATACAAAATAAATCAACAATACCTTATTGTTGAAATTAACTGATAAGCAAGGGTAACAAAAAATCTTTTTCGGAAAGATTACTTATAGTAATTATTCAAATCAAGTAGAATAATTCAAATCGAATTATTAAATTAAACCATTACTAATTAGGCAACTAGGCATACTATGCTAATTATATATTATATATATATATACACACACACCTTAACAGATCTGTACTTATTTGTTTATATTTAAATTCAAATATACCTTATTACAGGTAGATACAACATTTACAATTATTGTAATTTATACATTAGTACATTGGTATTAATGACATTAAGCATACCTGAAACAGAAACGTTTGCACTGATACTCCAGTGATTTTAAAATTGCATTGTAGTTTTACTCCAGACTCAGCCAGGTTTGCTGTATCATGGCCAATATTCACCACTCCTTCATATTTATATTCATATGTCTTTTGGGAGTTCAAGGTGGGCTCTGAAATTATTCAAGTAGATTTAGGACAGTGTTAATTTGTCAGTGTACCACAGATTTTTAGCTTTGGGTGTATTCTAAGGTCAAAGACCATAAAACTTTCTTTCGGCTTCTCCCATTGGGGGTTGCCACAGCGGACCATCCGCATGTTTGATTTGGCACGTTTTTTTTTTTTTTTTTTAAGCACTGGATGCCCTTCCTAATGCAACCCTTCCCATTTATCCAGGCTTGGGACCGGCACTAAGGCTTGTGCAACCCTAATGGCTGGGGTTGGTTCCCTGACTGGGTATCGAACTCGGTCCACAGCGGTGAGAGCGCCGCATCCTAACCACTAGAACACTAGGGAACCTAAGGGCAAAGACCATAAATGGTCTCAAAGGGAGCCTCAAAGAAACTCACATCTACTATCAACACCACCACACCACTAGAGGGCAATCTGCCCTAAATTCCTAAACTTTAAACTCTATTCATTGGATATATTTATTCCCTGTCATAAATGTAAAGCCCTAGGACATTTGTTCAAGGAGTGTATCATTGCCTATTGCATTCATCTGAGTACATTTGAGCAATTACAGTATATGGCTTAATCTTTGTGTGTGATTCCATTACTTATTCTTGATTTCTGTGTATCCTATTCTGGATGTTCAGTATATCAACACTTGCATTTACTAATGATCGTAAATCTGGATTATTGTGCGTATTCTATGTATGATTCTTGATTGCCTCTGTTACATGTCTTCAGAATTGTGGATATTAATTATATAAATCTCTTGCAAATGAGGTATCTGTGTCCTGAGGTAGCAGACCTCCATTCAGCAATCACATCTCAAGGCCAACCGATGGGAAATCCTGCACCACAATCAAATCTGTGATTTAATAACTCACAAAGACATGTAGAGGGGAACCTGAACACCTTAAACTTTACAACGAAGCTCTAGCTTGAGTAGCTCAAGTTAACCTGGCAGTAAATCACTTATTCCTGTGTTTTAAACTGTTCAACAAATATGACAGCTCTTTCAGAGAACGTAAAAGTACTCAACTTGCTTACAGGAAATCATCTGTGCAAACATCATTTTTTACCAACCCATGCTAAACCAAAACCTCATAACAATACTGAAGATTTCAATCACCCTGTTTCAAGTAAAGCACACCATCTGGAGACTTTTTAGATTCAAGAATTGTACAGTGGGGCAAAAAAAGTATTTAGTCAGCCACCAATTGTGCAAGTTCTCCCACTTAAAAAGATGAGAGAGGCCTGTATTTATTTTTATCATAGGTACACTTTAACTATGAGAGACAAAATGAGAAAATAAAATCCAGAAAATCACATTGTCTGATTTTTAAAGAATTTATTTGCAAATTAAAGTGGAAAATAAGTATTTTGTCAATACCAAAAGTTCATCTCAATACTTTCTTATATACCCTTTGTTTACAATGACAGAGATCAAACGTTTTCTGTAAGTCTCCACAAGGTTTTTACACACTGTTGCTGGTAGTTTGGCCCATTCCTCCATGCAGATCTCCTTTAAAGCAGTGATGTTTTGGGGCTGCCGCTGGGCAACACAGATTTTCAACTCCCTCCAAAGATTTTCTATGTGGTTGAGATCTGGAGACTGGATAGGCCTTGAAATGCTTCTTACAAAGCCACTCCTTTGTTGCCTGGGTGGTGTATTTGGGATCATTGTCATGCTGAAAGACCCAGCCACGTTTCATCTTCAATGCCCTTGCTGATAGAAGGAGACTTTCACTCAAAATCTCACGATACATGGCCCGATTCATTCTTTCCTTTACACAGATCAGTCGTCCTGGTCCCTTTGCAGAAAAATAGCCCCAAAGCATGATGTTTTCACCCACATGCTTCACAGTAGGTATGGTGTTCTTTGGCTGCAACTCAGCATTCTTTCTCCTCCAAACACAACAAGTTGAGTTTTTACCAAAAAGTTCTATTTTGTTTTCATCTGACCATATGACATTCTCCCAATCCTCGTCTGGATCATCCAAATGCTCTCTAGCAAACTTCAGACAGGCCCGGACATGTACTGGACTAAGCAGGGGGACATGTCTGGCACTGCAGGATTTAAGTCGCTGGCAGTGTAGTGTGTTACTGATGGTAGCCTTTGTTACTTTGGTCCCAGCTCTCTGCAGGTCATTCACTAGGTCCCCCCATGTGGTTCTGGGATTTTTGCTCACCGTTCTTGTGACCCCACAGGTGAGAACTTGCGTGGAGCCCCAGATCGAGGGAGATTATCAGTGGTCTTGTATGTCTTCCATTTTCTAATAATTGCTCCCACAGTTGATTTCTTGCACCAAGCTGCATTTTTTTTCTCATTTTGTCTCTCATAGTTGCTGTACCTATGATTAAAAAATAACAGGCCTCTCTCATCTTTTTAAGTGGGAGAACTTGCACAATTGGTGGCTGACTAAATACTTTTTTGTCCCACTGTATCTCTGTTCTAGCTGAGAGGTTGGATGTGAAAAGGGAAGTAAAAAATTATTGAATCTATATTGTAGTCTAGCACTTTAGTAAAAGCTAAACTGTGGAAGTCCTTCTTTAATAATCTTGGGACTGTGTGAGTAGGGAAGGGGGTAAACCAAGCATGTAGTCCTGCAATACTGAAAACTAAAGCCATGGAAGAGCATTCGAGCACTTTTTTCTGGAAAAGTGTATGAGTATGGCCTTCATCCTTGCATGAATTACTGAAGCCTGAGTTTTATCACTGCTATGTATAGGTATCCTTTTTGTATTGTTCCTTCAGCCTTAGAACAGGTAATTGAAGCAAAAGCTAGTTGTATTTAGGAAATGTATATAATCCTATTTGCATCAGACAGGGGGATAAAAGAAAGATTACATTCATTAAAATAGATCATGCTAATATGGGGTAGCTAAATGCCCCTCTGTTTTGACTGAAATAGAAGAAGGTTCTTGAGTTCTCTACATTGTTATCATGTTCATTAATGACATCAAGACATCTCTTTTTTCTGTGGGTAGGAATGCAACCCTGTATTACAAAAGACAGTCATCCAATGTCACAGGGATGTGAACTTATCTTTTAAAAATAAAGTAGGGTGGTTTTTGTTGGTAGATGCTTACATTCTTATCAGGACACAGATCCTTCCTAAGGATTTTCTTCAAAAGGTAGATGTTTTAGTTCAGTATTTGTTTAAGATCTATGCAATACTGTCAGATATACTGTAAAAGTGCCAGACTGTGGTTTTCATTGTTACTGGGGTGGTGCCATTAATCTTTGTTATTAAAGGTATATAATTGGACCATTCTTCTAAAAGGTAAAGGGACACCACTTGCACCTTTCCAGGTAATTATTACCCTTGATTGTTCCACCCCAGGGACAAAGGAAGAGTGTAGAGTAGTTGCATTTATATAGTGTTGAACTTGGGTGACATTTATTCCCCTACCAAGGAAGTATGCTAGTGTGTACACTTCTGTAAAGATTGAAATTGTATGCACAATTCTCTTCTAAAGCTATATAATATGAACTGCCTACCATGCAGCATATGCTTATATTAGGAGATATTCATTTAATCGCTGGCCAAACAGAGCACAACACTCTGTGTGTGTGTGTGTGTGTGTGTGTGTGTGTGTGTGTGTGTGTGTGTGTGTGTGGCTAAACTAGTGCTGTAAAAGTGGCTAGACAATCTGGTCATGTGAATCGTGTAGTTCTGTAGAAATGGGCCACACAAAATGGATCAAAATTTGCCTCTCATCATGTATCATTAGTTGTACCAATTACATACATACATAAAGAAAATTGAATAACAGCAGTGTATGTGTGTGTTTGTTTGTGTATGTGTCTGAGAGAGTGTCTGTATATCTGCATGTGGTACATTGTATTAAAATCCCCACCAACACCAATTAATTTTTTATTGATTTATTTTTTAATAATTATTAATCTTTTATTTCAAATATTGGTAATTGAAAGCCCTTGCTTATATACACTATAAAAATATACACAAAATCATTATAAAATAATTTTAAATATTGATACATACCATAATTTGGGCTCTCGCATGCTGGAAAATAAAATTGCAATTTTTTTGATTTTTTAAATACTGGATATTTATAAAATACTGGATATATAAAATATTAAAAATGGATATTTATGTTTAAATATTTACCAAAAACACGAACCATGGACATGCATGGCTTTGATACTGCTCTCAGCTATATTTTTCATTTAATATTCTTGTGCAAATATGTAACCATGTATCAATAAACAGCTATTTCTAAAAAAATTACATATAGCATATACGCTTATGAGAAACTTACCAGCCAATGCCACAAAGAGACAGAAGAGAAACCACCGCATTGTGAAAGCCAGGAGTGAAATCACCTGATCAGGCATAACCTTATATATATGGCTGACAATCCTCCCTCTCCTCCCTTTCTTATCTACTTGACTTAAGGAATGACCTGCTAAAATTCTGCTCGATCTTACCCAGCTAAGGTGTTCAAATGTGCAGGCTGAAATTTGAGAACTGGTTTTCAAAATGATTTTAAAGCCATGACATGGTTTGAGAAGTGTGATGAACATAATGTAGCTTGCTATTGGGAGTTGAATAAATGGCTACACACCAAATTTCAGTGTGAGTCCACACTGACCGCTGACAATGTCACTAAGTCCTGCAAATACAGTGGAAAAATAATGCTGTGGACCTTCGACTTTAACTAAGATTTGCAGTCCTGAGTGCTAACTCTCTCTGTCTCTCTATCACTATCTCTGTTTATGTGTACTAACACAGTAATAGTTTGTAGGATGAAAAAACTTAATATTTTTGTCAGCAAACCAAATACTGTATAGTATGAATATTGATCTCTATTAATATTAAGTAAATGGCAAATAAATATATATGGTAGTAATTACTTTCATATTTATCTCTTTAATATATATATATATATATATATATATATATATATATATATATATATATATATATATATATATATATATGCATTGAATGAATAAAGAGACCAGTTGAGATCAAATGTCTGGTTAGCAGAGGCTTTAATGCTATTAATAATTGTAGTAATTTACAAGTCAAACCAATTACAAAGCATAAAGCTTTTACACAATTACACAAACATTGCTCAAGAACCCATCAGTGACTTTCTGTCTATCCTGAGATTTAAACTCAATCTTTCAGTCATAGGCACAGAACCTGTTAGACTGTTGAATGACCACAGTGGTCTTTCAGTCATGTAGCTGTCTGCCATCATTAAGAAAAAAACTTCATGAAAATCCCAGAAAGTGTTCTGGGTAAACAAGTGTTAAAAAAAACAGGAGCTTCTCATTATTGCTATAGCATCCTAAATGTTTTATAGTTTATTTAATAAGGCAGGTCATTACCTGGCACTGCCAGCCAAACATTTTTAACCACTCCAATTATAGCTCCAATTATAGCAAATTTGTGAAAATGCCCTCATTGTAATATAATTATTCTTTATAGAAATATATTTTATAATTGAAAAAATAAAATAAAATCAAACCAAGGAATATGTATCGATACACAGTGAAGATTCAAACCTGACATTTATCTTTTACAGTTAATATTACTAATAATATTTCACAAATGCATTCATTCTTGCAGAATTTTAATTCATATTTGGCCAAAGTCTGCAAAGTTTTGTTTTCTGTTTCCTCCTGACTTATTCCACTGTGGCTTTGTTTTTTTAATTATTATTATTAATTTCATTTTACTGTTATTTAATTTTGAATGCTGTGTAAAATAACAAATCTTTTCAACACTTCAGTATACACCTTATTCAGTAAATATGCTATAAAACTTTAAATGAGTTGTTCACTATTTCTTGACTGTTTCTCCTAACAAAGCACTAATTTAACAGCATGCTAGGATACTGAAATTAATGGGGTACAATTTTAAATGTCATATTTAAGGCCATTTCTGTTTTATTTTGTTTGGTTTTTGGTGAAATAATTGAATAGACTAATATTTTTTGCCTTGAGTTATTAAAGATTAAAGTTTGTGGACCTGCTTTGCATGTAAGGGTACTTTCACATTGTGACAAAAACTTTTGACTTACAGTGTTAATGCACCTTGACATCATTCTGTACATTTTGATTTAATTTGCTTAAAAAAAAAAGTCATCAGATGCCCAATAAAAAATGGTTAGTGACGAAACAAAAAATATATCCAAGCTTCACAAAAGAACTCATTAACTCATGAATGATTTATACAAGACATACAGAATACAACTGTTTTACAGGCAGAAACACAACATTAGGTTAAGCAACTTTAAATACATTGTAAACAAGTCTCTGTAGTAAATAACTGATCAAATGAGCTAGTTACTGTATATAATACGTTTTTTGTATAAGTGTAGTACTTTTACTATTATTGGAGAATAGAAGTTAGTTTTAGGCTTTTTTTCAAATACAACTGAAAATAAACTGCACACAGTGAATCACACATACTATGTGGCAGCTTGGGAAACCTTTCATATGATCAAATTTTTAACTATGTGTCAGAAATGATGCATGGCTAGGTGTGTGGTGTTTGATGTTAACACGTGCACAAAGTGGGAAGGATGTTGCTTCCAAGAGAGTCAGACAAGTCAGGGATTACTCCTAGTCATGGATTATCCCACTTATACCATGGTCAATTTCCACCACTGAAAAACTAAAACTCTTAGAGATTTTTGCAGGTCTCGAATTCTGCCCACTCCAAATCATATACAGAGAAAAAGTAGTGCAATAAGGTTACATGTATTTGAATGGCTTCCAATAAATAGTTATTAGAGAGAGAGAGAGAGAGAGAGAGAGAGAGAGAGAGAGAAGGAGGGGGAGGGTGTGTGTTTGGGTGAATTACATGTGTCTGTGTTGCATCTCTACTAATAATGAAGCTGTTGGTTCCTTGTGCCATTTTTTAGGATTTCTTATTTATTCTCCAGTTTATCAAATTTATCTTGTGCCATTGGCCACTGATAAAAATCACTCTATTCAAATAAAAGGTAATGACATGCAAAACACCTATTTAGTGCAGTAAGGTCATTAGGAAATGTTCACAATAGCTGCCTCACTTTGTATGTTTCTGTGATGGTATGTTATTATGGTTACATTTGTTCATATGGCAGTGCATTTACATAGATTGGTGTTTAAACTGATTAGAACTATGCAGCCAATAAGAGGATAGATAGATAGAGAGAGAGAGAGAGAGAGAGAGAGAGAGAGAGAGAGAAAAGTTTTCCTGGGCTGCCACACAAGCAACAATTAAACTACTATTTACTATAACATTATATCTATGTTTTACATTCAATTTTACTGTAAGAGATGGTCCTGATTATCACATTTGCTACATAAAACTATAGAAATTTTGTAGTCGAAAAAAAAAAAGACTAAAAATTTTTTGCAACCTCAAATACTTATGAGTACTACAATATTTTATTTCAGCTTCCACAATGGTGCTTGTCCAAACTATTTGATTTCCTTATCTCAGGCATTCAAAACAACACGGCACGTTCTTGAACATTCGGTAGTACTCTTCTTGGACCTATTAAAAAAAGAAGATTTCAAGCATTAAAACGAACAAACAAAAATAGCAAATTATGAGAAGCAAAAAAATTATATAAACGTTACCTTCCGAGACAAAACGCAGAGGAAGATAAAGATAAACATCCCCTGGAATGCATTTGCGAACGTGAAGAGATAAGCTGTGAGAGTGGTCTCATTAAGGATGTGCACCACACCAAATGTCCAGGTAGCTCCAAGTACAAATAAGAGAGCAAGTGCCCCTCGTGCACAAGACCTGGTTTGAAGAAATTATTATAATGGAAATGCATATCATGTTTACAACAATGTTTAAGTTACAATTGCTCACAAATGTTGGCATAAGTATATTTTTACCTGATATTTTCATAGTGACTGATCTCAGGTTTCTTTACAGCTGTATGACGATAGACTTTACAGATGATTACAATGAACGCCAACAAATTCACCTGGATATGATTAAGAATAAAATCAGTGGATTGAGAAAATAAATATTTAGACTTATTAAAATTTAGATCAAAGTGCCACACATTCAAACAACCACAGATTAATTGATTGATAACTTGATGGATTGATAATTAATATACAGTAATCCCCCGCTTTACCGTGGTTCGAATCTCATGCCCCCGGTTTATCGTAAAATTGCCACATAACTAATTAGTTTGGCTGATTTTCCCGGTCTGGTGCGGATAGCACGATAGACCAAAAAACGTATAGGGAATTAAATAAATAAATTAAATTATAATTATTAATTATAAAATGAAGTAAAATTTTAATACAGTACAGTACAGAAAGTAAGAATGCGGTTACGTGTATTTTTAACTGTTTTTGACGTCATAGGACACTCCAACCAATAAACAAGCAGAAAAACTATGCATAGGCTACGCTACTACAGAACTGTATATCTCGTGCAGTGCATGTACTCTATAAATGTGATACAGTGTACTGTATTTCTACAAATGTACACAAAATTCATCCCACTATATTCTTGCAAATGTTTTCTGTGTGTTTTGGAACGTAACCACCGCGATAAACTGGGAATTACTGTATTTATTTACTTCATTTTGGGCACCACTCAATTCTCAGCCAGCTGTCCCCAATCTTACCACAGCTTCTGATACAGCATACTTTCTCTGAGACACATAAAGCCAGCCAACGACATCTTTTCCAACATAACAAATACAGGAAAGTGCTATCTGCCCTTTTTCACATACATGAGTTCATAGATGACTATGGTTGGCTAGAGCCACAGTGATTAATAAAGCACAGAGTGTATGCCATCCCTCCCACTCAAACAGTACAGCCCAATTTTGGCTTATTAAATGTTTTAAATGATCTTCAATATGATAAGAAAGACTCACCAGAATAATCAAACATGCAGGTCCAATGAAACTCCAAATGAAATTTCGTTCTGTACTTAGCCAGCATCTTTTGAAAAACAAAAGCAGAACTTCATTTGATGACTTTTCTAACTACATTATTGCTACAGTACTGTGACACTCAATGACATTCTCATTAATGGAATACATTGTGTGCTTTTGAGACTTATGTTTTGTTTCACTGTACTTACGCAGAATCTGTACCGTAGTATTTGTAGCCAAGAGTTACAGAGATGATGACAACTACTGCTGGACTGCCATAACCAAAAATGTAAAAATTGCGATGGAGGAAGCCTTTGTTGTAGATGACGCCAACCACAATCAGGTACAGGTGTATGCCCTCAATACACATCCATGCGAAAGCCGCCAGAAAGAAATAATGTAGCAACCCAGCAACAACCGAACAAAACAACTGAAACATGGAAAAGGCGATCAAAATCGCTATTAAAAACTATTAATGGGTAATTGCTATAAGGTCCACAAACACAATATTTTTGTACTTTTAATGATCTCATAATGAAAAGAATTATCGCATAAAATGTACATTACATAAGTGTACTAGGAAAGATCATTTAATGAATAGTCTATATTATATTTGAATTATTATTTTTTTCTTTAATTTATGCACACACACAGATGTATAGGATGTCTTTGGATTTGAGAGCATTAAATTTTCCCTTCAGTTAAACTATAAGACTCAAACCTGTTCCAGCATGACAATGCCCCTGTGCATAAAGCCAGTTTTTTAAATGATATGGGTTACATGGGTTGGAGTAGAAGATCTTGAGTGGCCTATTATTGAGCTCTGGCTTCAACCCTATTAAACACCTTAGGGATTAACTGGAATGCTGACTGCACCCCAGGCCTCATCACCCTCTATCAGTATCTGGCTGAATGATCACAAGCGCTCTCTAAAATCTAGTGGAGCATTTTTTCCAGAAGAGTGGAGGTTATTATAACAGCAAATGGGGACTAAATAAGGCATTTGATGTTCAAAAATGGATATACAGATCTCATTGTCAGGTGTCCAAAAACGTTTTATATATTGTATTTTTCATTTGCTTATAAGTAAATGCAGTGTTTTGGAGGCATAATGTAGCATTTAAAAATATATAATCACATAGTTGCTGAAGTTTTAAGTAAAACATATACACCAGGTCCTAAGGGAATATTTTACAAAAAGGGGAATATAAGAAATCTGAACTTTTTTTTATTTTCTAAAAGAAACCTAATTGTTATAAACTTACATGCAGCTACAACACTCATTGAGCTTACCTTGTGTGCATACATATTGATCCCGATCAGAAAGATGAACTCAGCCATGAAAAGGCTGCAACATAGGTTTTTGTGGATAGTTGTTCTAGTGCTCTGAATCTCACTGAAGAACCAGAAGGTGAAGATGCACATGAACAAGCAAATCAAGGAGATCACCATTCCCAGCTGAGTGATGCGACTCAGCACGTTGTAGTGTGCAGCTAGCTGAGGAGACAAAGCAGTTATTGTGAAGGCAGAGAAACTCTGTGTTCTGTATTCTGCTTGTGAAAGCAGTCAGCCATTAGTTAGTGGGTCGAGAATATTTTTACACTCAAACTACAATCAGTGACAATTAGTTACATTTTTCAATTCTCAGTGTTATTCACTGCAAGCTATACATGCAAGCATGCAATACAGGCTATACATGCAAGCTATACATGCAAGCTAATAACCACAGATTTTTGTGTGGCAGAATTATATTAGTTAGGGTATAGATTAAAGTTGAAAACCAGATACACTTGACTCTATGGGCTACTCTCTAGAGACTTTTTTTTAGAATAACTCTCTAAAAGGCAGTTGAGAGTCAAGTCTTTTTAACATCAAAGCTCAGTAATGTACACATATAAAAATATATATATATATATATATATATATATATATATATATATATATATAACAACCTATAGATAACTTTCCATTGAAAAACAGTGATCTAACATCGATGCATAAGGCATAGACCTTTAAAATTATATATAGTTTGTCATAAATACTTATGGCCCTTTTTATTGATCTATTCATTAACATTAACACATGCAAACAAAGAACGGTTGTGGACAGGGGTGTCCAAGCGAGGACTATCCAGACTATCAGTGGGGGTGTGAAGTAGCTAGCATGATCACTGCTGATGAAATATGCTAATCATTTCTTTTATAATCAGAGAAAGAATTTTTTATTAATTATAAACTTATTCTAAAATATTTTTGTTTGTATCATGTTTAATACAGCTGGTGTAATTCTGTCGTGTTTGATACCTTTCAGCTACTTCCTTTCTAATAAACAAATTGGGGCAGAGTGATTCCTGCCCTAGTGGGTCTTTAAGTATTTTGAGCACTAGTTTAACTATTATTAATGCAACCAAACTACATAAATATGGCAGTAATCTATAAATGCAGGTAAATAAAACAAATACAATAGAATACTAATATATAATGTAATATATGTGATTTTTTTTACACTTTTACAAAAAGCAATAAAATGGAATTTATGTGTAGAAAAAGGTGTAGAGATATAAATGAGTTGTTATTGTGAGTTTGATTAGTTGAGCGATAGCTGATATGCAGTACACTGTATATTAATCTTCTGCTTCACCTTTATCTATGGCTGAACTGTCAAAATGTGATTCTTGAAAATATGTAACTACAAAATGTTTAGCTAATAGTGTCACTTTTCCTCAAAATACACTGTGACAAAAGAAAATAATTGGTTATATTAATAGGATTAAAGCTGTCTCTAAAAATGTATAAATGTTTTATTTACAAAGATGCATCATATATTGAATGGATTACATCATACACCGGCTTTACTTTATTTGTTTTACAGCTGTTGACAAACTTACATTGGCACGGCCAGAGGACATGAGGATAGCGAAGTGTGTTAGATGATTACAGGAGCAGGTGGTATGGGTCTTGTTGACACGAGTTCGCTCACAACCCTCGATGGACCAGTGACCTTTCATGCTGCTCAGCGAATAGTCCCAGAAAGCACATTTTGTCTCGTCAATTTCAGGGTCTATAGGCTTAATGAGAAAATGAAAATGATTCATTTAAATTAAAGGGCAGTATAGTATGTACTATGTATGATATCCTGGAGGTTAAGACTATAGAGAATATATCAAGTCCCTTCTGCCCTAGAGCTATGCGTCATATTAAATAGCAGTGTAGTACTTCATATTGTAAAAATACACATAGAGTAGATGTATAGATACTGTATAGAAGTAATTTCCATATAGTAAGTAGCATAGAGTAGATTAAACTACAGGAGGCAATATAATCACATGTACAGTAGGTGTCACACTGAATATATGAGGCCAGTACCTCATGGTGTTTAAGATTGAAGGTCACATGATCCAAAGGGAAAACATCTGGTGAACTTATGGCTGCAGCTATCACAGGGGAATTTACTGTAATCTCTCCTGCTTCGGCGTATCGGCTGTAGTCGTTCACCCCGGGGTCAGAACTGGGTTTCATTAAAGGCCCAATGCTGTCATAGTGCAGGAATATAACAGAGATGCTGCCTAAGACATACAAACAAACACAAATCACACCATTTGCTGGCATGTGTTAGCAAAATTGGAGTAACAGACAAAAAGATGCACATTTTATACTTACTGTTTTGAATACTGTTTGTATTTTCCTCTTTCATATACTTAAGTGTAAGTGAAATTGAATCTCCACCTATTGATGCTGAGACATTGGAGTTCTGTTTTTTCTTAAGGTCAAATTTGTAGAGTTTCAGTTCTGTGAAATGAAATGAAACAGTCAAATGAATAGCCATCCAGTAATAAATATAAATTTTTCTGCATCTTTACACCTTATTTAGTTTTTTTTTGGCTACTTTCCACCTTGTAACCTGGTCTCTCTATTTTGTCAGTTAGCATTGCTACTAATAGTTAGCTGCAAACTTGACCACTGCGTTTACACCTTGTAGCATAATAGTCTAACTTGCTAGTGCTTAGTTTTCATTATATACTATAATTAGATTATAAACTTGGATAGTAAATAACACAAATAGCTGAAACATGAAGTTAGTAAGCTAAGGTTGGGCCACAATCTCTGTGCCAAATTGCTAAGTAAATTTCTTAGCTAAGAACACTATCCTAAGTAGGTGTTTAAGTAGCTAGCTAACCTTTGCAAATATTGATTAAAATACATAGATGTGTGCTTCATGCAATTGCAATTTGATCATTCATTCCTAGCCAAAGCAATTTTACCCAGGTGCAAGTAGATATTTAACTTTTACTCATTGGAATTTGGAAGAAAAATAAAAAATAATACATGTGAATATGAGTGTTTAGGCATATTTCTGAGTAAGTGCATTTGGGCTGTAGGTAATAAAAAGCATACTTTCCTAAATTTGAGCCATGTGAACGGCAAATACTTCATGCTGCTTGCCTTACCTACGTCAGATGTTTTGATGTCCACCTCAGCTGAATGTTTGTAGGAATTAGAAAGTATCACTGCTCCTTGCTCTGCTGTGTGTAGTAACTTTGTTATGTACTGGTCCTTAGTATCCTCTTTCATTCTATTCCAAGCCACCTTTTCCTCCTTTTCCACCAGATTGTTCACACTTTGAACCAAATTCTATCACAGATTACATATGGTCATATTTAAGGTTTAAAAGCATAAATACATACAGACATGCACACTGCTTGGTAATTCAACTGGTTTATACGTGTTAGTATGGTATAATTGAACATTTCATATTTCCTGAAGTATATTTTTACTGTTCAGGGAAAGAATATGAAGAAATTACCTTCATTGTGTCATTTATGGCACTGTCTTTCTGAGTCTTGTTTGCAAATCGTAACACTGAGGCCTCTATTGCATCGATGTAAGAGATTATTGTGACTGGAGCAAGGTCACCTAATGTTTGATTTTTTATCTTCTCCATTTGCTGCTGTGAATCTGGCAGGTTAATGATCTACAAAGAGGAGAGATTAAGAGGCTTTAAACACCATTTCATAGTGTGATTAACTCCTGCACATTTTTGCTTCAATGACTGCCTCCAATGTCTAATCACGCTTAAAGTAATATGCAGAAAGAGCAAGGGCAAATGTTGGATTTCATTATTACATTGTAGCAGGACCACCTGAAATTGCTGATTTTTTTATTATTTACTTCTGAAAGCCCAAAAAAACTGGGGTAGTGCAGGAGGGGATGACGTGAATTCTGATTTCAAGGTCATTCTATTCTGTCAGTTGTGTATGTATGTTTACAAAAGCATGTCATGCTTTTATTGTGTAATTTAGCAGCAGTGTGCTGAAAATTTCTTAATATTTATTTTTGTATTTTTTTATTCCCAGAACATGTCTGTGGGTCCAGACACTCTAGTAACTAGTTGGGATAACAGTATATCAATATAAGGGGAATAACCCTTGATGGTAATACAAATAAATTTGTTGTATGATAATATAAATAAATTCACAAATAGGGCACATCAAATCGTGTGATTTTCAGTGAATTCAACAATGTCATGGTTGTTGGTCCCCAAAAGGCTGTTTTGAGTATTTCAGAAACAGCTGATCTCCTGTGATGTTCACACAAAATGTTGCTAAAAAAACAACAAAAAAGTAACATTTCTTAAATGGAAATGCATTAATGTTAAGAGAAGGTCAGATTAAGCTGCCAAAAAGAACATAGTAATTTATATAACCACATTTTTCAACCAGAGTGAGCAGAAAAGCTTGTCAGCATGAACAAAACATCCAACCTTAAGTTGCACAAGCTCCAAAATCAGAAGATTACACCAAGTTTAACTCCTGTCAGCCACAAACAAGGGTTTAAGACCCTTGTCATGGGCAAACGTGACAGTTAAAGATAAAGAAAATAAATCTCCACTTTTAAACTGAGTCTATGCCTCATTGTTTTTTTACAAATAAATGTTTTTTTTTTTTAACATATTATTATTTTTTAATTTTCATTATCATTTGAGAACGTAATTATATCATCACCAATAATCTGAGAAATGTTTACCGGAATCACAGAATAGGGCCATAATAAATCCCCACATTCCCGCACTCATTCAATTTAACAATTTAACAACAAATATTCAGGCATTGGAAATAAGATTTAGGGCATTGCTACCTTTGTGCTACCATTTTAACTTACCCCTTTATGTATATTTATGTATGTTAATAGATTTCTAATAATAATAAACAAATTCTAATCATAAAAACACCAAAAATAATATAGTCCCAAGCTACGTAATTCAGGTGGAAAGAATTCATCTAACAAAAGTTACTCTCCCCCAACCAAATACTTTCCTACATTTACTGCCACTGCAGAGTTATACATCATTTCATTGTCTTCCCACTTGAGGATATGAAATTGTAAGTAGGAACTATGATCAAAGTAAAAAATGCTGATATTAAAATGCACCATTATATCGCTGTCAATTTTTCATTGACACTCTAACTCAATGAAACGTTTAAGCAAAAATAAATAGAATTACCTAAACTCTGTAGGATGCAGACTGCAGTAATTGTATGGATATTATTTTCAGATAAGATATCTTCGGATCAGCATATAAAATAATGTTTTTTTCCCCCTCTCCCGGTTCCTTACCACAAGGACAAATGTAGGCTGTGATGAAGAACTTTTTGTATTGTCACTGTAAAACTGGAACGATTGATTACGCAGAGTGCAGTAGAAATAGTGGGAGGAAAAAAATAGCAAATTCAATTAGACTTAACCAAGATTTTACTGTGCTACTCTGCTGGTATTGTCTCAGTTATGCCACAAGAGGGCACTATTCTCCCTTATACACAGACATTAGGCCATCCAGAGAGTGTTGCACTGGTTTCACGATCATACAGCTGCTTATAAGTAAACCCTCACAGCTTCACTCCTGCCCAAAAAAACAAGCCCTGTTTCCAGTAGCAGCTTAACTCTTTCATAAACAGCTGTTTCCTGAAATCAACGTGATCACCAATGTCTGAGGAAAATGTGACAAAGAAAGGCCACAGTCAGCAATCTGTTGCTTCGGATCATCTGCATTCTTCTAATCCTTATGACAAACTAAATCTAATCATTGTCTACATCTCAGAGAAATAATGCTCTTTATAGAATGTGCTCTATGTCCATATTATGTCCATTCGTAGAAATATAATAACATTTGTATGCTTAGTATTAATTACAAGGGCAGTGACCAAACACTAATACACTAACAAACAATAAGACATGAAAAGGAACTAAATGTTTTTACTGTTTTAAAGAGAGTAAGGTTTGTCTTAAACAAACAAGCAAACAAACAAATAACCAAACAAATAGAAACAATGATGAGTTGATTATCATGATATTTTTTTATAAATATATACATACATATATTTTGCATTTTAAATCTTTTATAGCCAACATTTAAACATTTTTAGTTTTATAATTCTTTTACTATCACTAATAAACAGTATTTGTTTTGCATTTAAAAACGTTCTGCACCCTTCACTTTGTTCATTTGTATTCATGCTTCTTTTCTCTTTTATATTCTCAGTATTTATTCAGAAATATATTAAAAAAAAATTATATAATTCTTTAATTTTGTATTTTTTTTATTTGTTTTTTTGCATTTCCTGCACATTTTTTTCCAAACGTTTATTTGTCATTTTTTTGTTCTGCAAATTCTGTATACTTATTCATATTGTTATATACTCCGGATATGCATCTCAGACTCATTTTATATTTTTTTATATTGTTTGAGCTAACTCTACATCTTGTTCTACTGTTTGTTTTCATGGTACATTGTGGTGGGATGTTAAACAAATCACTTACGTATCATGGTTATACTTACACTTTGTATGACGGTCTTAACAGCCATCGTTATACATCCTGCATCTTGATGGCAGTCCTTATTTGGGTCCTCTGAGAAATCAAACACACTTTTGTAAGTTTTTGGAATGGCAAGTGACATTCATTAAATAGGTATAATACTTGCTGAAGTCACCTTTGCACACAATCCCACTATTTGGCTGAGACCAGATTCTTTCTGAAGAACTTATATAATCTCTTTGGCATGAGCAGTAAAAAGAGCCAATTGTGTTGTAACATTTGGAGAATGGTCCACAAATCGTAGTGTTCACGCACTCATCATCATCTACAACACACAGGAGCAAATATGTGATCAAACACGTGCGCTTCGCCTCATGGGCCGTATTCAGAGTTGAGTTGTAGTGAAGACTGAATACTGATAGGTTACATTACCAGATTTCACACATTGCTATTCAGACCTCGGGCAGATGCAGAGACTTAAGCACTACTCAGAGAGTTGCACAGGGATTGCACGTGCCAGGGTAGTGTTTGAGTAAAACAGAGGTGTGTCTCAAGTTATGCACAATTTGGATCTTGGAGCTGAGCCCATTTTTCTAGCCCAATATTAGCCAGTGTAAGGAACATGAGTGTATTAAATTCAACAGCATTCGCTGACAGTTTGATGGAAGCAATATATGCCATGCTAAAATATATGTTTAGGGCGGTAAATACAATTTAAAATGTATTAAAAAAGGGACATAAGGGACAGTATTTTGCACATACATCAATAAATTGCCAATATAGTAGATATGTTATTCTTTTTCTATATGTTTTTTTATTGTTTTTTTTATTGTTTCTTTATTTTATGATATATATATTGTTGTAATTTTACACTTGATAACAAATAAAAATGTAATTTGTATTCCACATTTTAATATCCCTAATAATTAGAATGCACATGCTTGTTGACACTTTGAGGAACCCTGTCTCGGATGGTCTACCAGCCTCAGAAAGGCTATTTTACTAATCCTAAAGAATTGCTCAGGAAATGAACTCTGAATATAAGGAACTTTTCTTGTAACAACATAGCTTCAAGACAGATTCATTTGTCTCCAACTCTGAATAGGGCCCAATTTGAACAGTTTGCTGTAGAACTAGCATTATAAGTGTACAAACAAACTTGTAATTCAAAATACATACTGCACTCATTGTCCGTTTCTATCTAGAATATATAATACAATTTTCAACTGCATTAATAAGATGCCTTACCTTTACAGTGTGTCAGTCCATCATTAGTTTGAAATTTTTTACTCCCTGTTGACACATATCCATGAAAGCAGGTACATTCATAGCTTCCGTTTGTGTTCGTGCAGTTGGCATTATCGCCACAGATCGAGTGATGAGTGACATTTTTACACTCATCATCATCTACATGGAGGATACAAAAGTATAAAATGTATATATACTGTACAAAAAAGAATTGGGACACCTGATACATTGCTGTCACTCTCTCTATTTTTCACTGCTCTTTGAGCTAGAAGGTTACTCTTAGCTGTGCTGCATAACTCATATCAGGGTTATGAGTGACTTTGGAAATATGTCCTTAAAACTCTACATTTATTATGCTGGTTGTAATATGTAGGGAAAAAACTGCTGCATAGTTTATTTTACCATCAAGTCAAAAAAGCTTGTATTAATATAATGCATTTTATATTAAAAATTTGGATTTGGTAAACCTTTGAGGTTGAATCATTTAATCGTTTTTTTCACCTTTTGTTAAAGAATGTGTTATAGAATATAAAATACAAATGAAGCAAACAACCAATTAGACATTAATAATAAACCATGTAAAAATATCAAAAGCAAATACAGTACAAGCAACATAGAATTGCTACATGCAAAAATCCTGACACTGACAAGCCTGACAATTAATTTATTATTCACAGTGACAAATCATTTGTCATTGTGAATTCAGAAACGTAGCTTCCAGGAACAAAAAGACTTCATTGTAAGACTGCCAACTCCATTATTCTACCGGCTCAAACCAGCTTCGAGCAGCATTTTCCCTTAGTACAATTTCCCTAAATTATACTTTCTTTCAAATATAATTTATTTCAATTAAGAATTCATATAAGGTAATCATAGGTGAGATTATTTGCAAAGAAAATGTATTACAATTATATTGAAATTTTTATTTATCCCAAGGAAAAGGTAAAAAATAATACAATTACACAATACACAAACGAAATCACTCACCAATGCACTGTTTGATTCCATCTCCATAAAAACCTCGGTTGCACAAACAATGGCCAGTCACATTATTGCAAGCTGCGTTCCAATGACACGCTGGCAAGTTTTTGAAAAAGCGCATGGACCCAGCAAAATTGAAAGCCAGGCTTTTTTAAGGGGAGGAAAAAAAACCCAAACAGACAAAATTGGATTGAAAAATATTTTTTGAAAATATTCAATGAGAGTTCAACATAAACTCATATACAGCAGTTTTTAGTAGAGGACATCCTACCTGGTAAAAGTAAGAGTTTTATCCGTAAGTTGAGGAAGAACTCCATTTGCGCGTTAAGACTGCTTCACTTTTTACCAACGACGCTGTGTACTTGTGTGACGTGCATCGTTTCCCTTCATCAGTTTCCTGTTTCTCCAAACCTGACCCTTCCTGTCCTAAACCTCAGTCAGATCCAGCATTACTCCTCTAATGCCCTAACATTTAATTGGGAATTTAACTGTCAGTCCGTCATGCATCTGTGGGCATTCAGGTATTGTTTACAACCAAAAAAACAAATATACAACCTGGAAATAGAATGAGGAGACAAGGAAAACCATGAACCAGGAAAACTACAATAAAGCAACTTAAAATCCTAAGTTTGTTACTTTAGCAAGACTTTCGAAATATTAAAAACCAAAAGACGATTTACACAGAAACAAGACTATCGAGATAAATAACAAAAAAGACATTTGCTAGTAATGGTCAGGGTGGAGCTGGTGCAGCAGGAAGACAGGAAGTCAAAGACAGACCAAAAGTAAAACAGAACACAAACAATGTGCACAAACAGAAGACAATTTAGAGGTGGGTCCAAGCTAAACAAGAAGTGGGTCCAAACTCATGTTTAATACTCACAAGTTATTATGTAATCTAGCACTGCTGAGATTGAGGTCTGATCCAAGCATCTAGAATGCAGCGTAGTACAAAACCAAGGTCAGGGCCAGATTCATGGGCAGGAGCTAAACTTGGGCCAGAGCAGGAAAAAAACAGGGTGGGTGTCTCACATGTGATAGGCAGCTGAAACTGACAATAAGGATGGGCTAGCATCACAGTGACTGTGACTATGATGTGGGCAGGTGAAAGAAGAGAGGATATGATTTGGACAGCTAAGGAAAGAGTGGCTAGGACTGAAACAGGTAAAGAGAACAGATACAAATTGAACAGGTGAAGGTAGACAGGCTAAAACTTGGACAGTTGAAGGGAGAAAGGAGAACGTTGAACTATTACATTAAAATAGGCTAGAACAGATGCATGTAAATGATGAGGAGCTAAGATGGGACAGGTGTAAAAAGTGTGGTTATAAATTAAACAGGTGTTGGCGGGTGATGGAAACAAGACTGTGATTGGGGCAAGTGAATAAAGATAATCTACAACTTGTAAAGTAAGTCTAGAGCATGGACACATTAGGGGGATGGGGGTAGGGCAAGGGCAGGTAAAGTAAGAGAGACAGAAGCTGGAACAGGTTATGCAATGGAGGCTATGACTGAGACTGGTGAAGGAACATGGACTGCAAGTTCAGAAGAATAGTCTAAGACAAAGATAACTTTAGAAAGACAAGCTATGACTGAAATAGGTGGAAAAAGAGCGTAAAGGACAAAGACAGGTGAAGGGAGAGAGACTACATCTAGGACAATTGCAGGAAATGAGGGTATGAGTGGGACAGGTCATGGAACAATTGTAAACTACGATTTAGGTCAAAGAACACTAGAGAGACAAAGGTGAGGAATGGAGACATGACTGCAAGGAAAGAATACAGGCTGCTTTAATTTGGGCTGGAGAAAAATAAAATGTAGAAATCATGAAGTAGGTATTAAGTAGCAAATTACAGAGGTAAAATAAAATACAAAAACACCTCTTAACATTTTTGTGACTATCATTGCATTAAGGAAAATTAAATGTATAAATTCATACAGCTTTTACAGAAATATGGTACTCTCATACAATACCACAACTCCTCTCTCAGCACTCTGTCGTACGTTTTCTCTAAATCCATAAACAAAGAATGCAACTCCTTCTGACCTTTTCTATACTTCTCCATCAACATTCTTAAAGCAAATGTTGCGTCCGTGGTGCTCTTCCTTGGCATGAAACCATACTGTTGCTCATAGATGGTTACCTCTTCTCTCAGCCTGGCTTCCACTACTCTTTCCCAATAACTTCATGGTGTGGCTGATCAACTTTATTCCCCTGTAGTTACTGCAGGTCTGCACATCTCCCTTATTCTTAAAGTTCAGTACCAGCACACTCCTTCTCCATTCCTCAGGCATCCTCTCAGCTTCCAGAATCTTGTTAAACAATCTTGTTATAAACTCCACTGCCATCTCTCCTAAACATCTCCATGCTTCTACTGGTATGTCATACAACCGACTTGCCACTCTTCACCCTTTTAATCCCTCCCTTCTTACTAATCCTATCCACTTCCTGCTTCACCATCTTCACATCATCCAACCTTCTATCTCTGTCATTTTCCTCATTCATCAGCTGCTCAAAATACTCCATCCACCTTCTCAAACACACTCTCCTCGCTAGTCAACACACTTCCATCTCCATCTTTTATTGACCGAACTTGCAGCACATCCTTCCCAGCTCGGTCCCTCTCCCTGGCCAATTAGTACAAATCCTTTTCTGCTTCCTTATTGTCCAACTTCACATACAGCTCCTCAAATGCCTTTTCCTTTGCTTACACCACATCCCTCTTCACCTGCTCCCACATATTCTTGTACTCCTGTCTACTTTTCTCATCTCTCTGCCGATCCCAATCCTGTTACGCCAACCGCTTTCTCCGTATGCTTTCCTCACTTCCATATTCCACCACCACGTCTCTTTGTCTTCCTCTCTCTTTCCAGATGTCACACCAAGTACCTTTCTAGCTGTCTCCCTTATCACTCCTGCAGTAGTTGCCCAATCATTCAGCACCTCTTCACCACCACCGAGCCCTGCCGAGCCCCTGTTAATGATATTAATTAGTCAAACACTGATTGATATCTATTAATCATGAGCCCAAAACCCTATAGTAAAGTAAAGTATAGATATGCGAAAAGATCTACTTAAGTACGAATAATATTCACTTTGTTACTGTCCACCACTGACAACTACTACTACTATTACTAATACTATTACTATTATTACTACTACTGCTACAAAAACAACCACCACCACTACTACAACAACTACTACAACTACCACTACAAATACCACCATCACTACTACATCTACTACTATGTCTACTACTTCTACTACTGCTACAACCCCCACTACTACTACTCTTACTAATACTACTACTACTATAGCACAGCCACCACTACTACCACTAGCACAGCCACTGCTACTACTACTACTACTGCTACTACTACTACTGCTACAAAACAACCACCACCACTACTACTACTAGCACAGCTACTGCAACTACTACTATAGCACAGCTACTACTATTACTATTACTACTAGCAACTACTATTACTATTACTACTAGCACAGCTACCACTACTACTACTAGCACAGCTACTGCAACTACTACTATAGCACAGCTACTACTATTACTATTACTACTAGCACAGCTACTACTACTACTTGCATAGCTACTACTACTACTACTACTACTACTACTACTACTCACATAACACCACCTCCATTACCACTACTACTACTATTACTACTACAAAAAAAATACCACCACTACAAATATTACTACTACTCAAATACCACCATCACTATTATTACTACTACTACTACTACTACTACTACTACTAATAGTTACTACCACACTACTCATGTAAACTACTTAATATTTTAGAAAGTTAAATGTCTCACAAGTGAACTGTTGTGATATGGGTTACCATGTTAATTCAGAATGCTGTGGATATATTTATTTTGATTAACTCTTAAATCTGGTACACCGTATCTACATGGTGCTGATGTTTGATTGTTCGTGAAAATGGCCCAGGCTGGTGCCAAGCAAAAGATTTCAATTCCTGGATATGTCAATCAACATCGTGTAAATGTTAGAGCAATAAGTGATAGTATTTCCAAATGCAGGGACATGTTTGATCCATGATTCTGGAAGAAATGTGTGTTTGGAGATATAAAGGACAAGGAGCAGGAGAAGGCCAACCACTCATGTGAAGCTTGATAAAGACACGCCATGACGCCATTTTACGTCATCAACTTTGCATAGAAAGTGCATGGTGTGAATAGTTTATTGAATGCAGCCTATTTATTTTAAAGTTACATTTATATATTATTATATTAATAAATACAGTATTTATTTATCAGTTACACAAATGTGAAATACATTTTAAATTCATAAAATTCAGTTAAGTTAAATATGTATACAATTGCAATATTTTCATCTTGCTTTCTAGTGTGGTTCAACCTGTGCTTTCTGTTGTTTATGATTCCTGTCCTGATGCCTGTCATGGGCTGTTGTCACCAAGTTTCATGTGCTCTGAAATCTGAGATGATTTTCTGCTCACCATGGCTGCAAGTTACTGTTACTTTAGCCTTCCTACCAGCTTCTGGCTATTCTCTGTTTACATTCAACAGATTTTTATGCTTGTGGAACTGCTGATCACTGGATAATTTTTTTTTAATCCTGACTAAATTATATAGACTGATCCCAACCCTGGTGGAAAATCCAAAGAGATCAGCAGTTTCTGAAATAACATAACAACTAGTTTAATAACTAATAATAACCATCTAGAACTAATAACTGTCAAAATGATTAAGATCACATTTTTCCTCCTTCTCTGAAATTTGATGTTAATATTACCTGAAGCTCTTGACATATATCTATGTGATTTTATGAAAGGTAAGAATAACTGTAAAAATTTTCTGATGTCACATTATACGTTCTACGATCATAACATCTTTTACAGTGTGTGGTGTTTGCACTCGATAGCAGAATCACTCTCAGTTCAAATAAAGCAAAAAAGATGAAAATCTCAAAGTTCAAGCAAAGGAAATATAAAACAGATATTATAGATGTAACAAAGTGTGTAAAGGTGCATCCCAAAAGGCCTGTTCAATTTTAGTTTATATATGCGGCAAATCTCAACACTGTACAATGATTTTATTATATTAAGTCTGAAGGGGAGTTTGACAAGCTGGTATAGTCTGGGAATATATATATTTTTTAAATATATGAGATTAAAAGAAAGGAAAATTGACTCATGGGGGAGAAATATATTGAAAGTGTAATAGAGCTGTTGTGTTGGGTAAATGCATGGTAGACAAATAAATATGACATACAGTGTTGTGAAGCTTCTTAAGCCTATGGCTTATTCCTGCGTGGTTTCTGGGAGCAAAAATGAAAGCCTGGGAGGGGCAAGCTTCCTCAGGCTTTAGAACAATAAGACGGGAACACTTGATCGCCAGACTTCCTGAGAGCATATCAAACTGCGTGCCCGCAGTAATTACACCCTTTTCCTCTAAGAGTCAAGGCTCAAACAGTCTCAGGAGCCATAGGAGAAATGTCAGGATATATTAAAGCCCTTAAGATGTTTTTTTTTTGTCATTGAATCAAAATTGAATATCATTAAAGTGAGTAAACATTGAAAGCCAGTGCTGTCTGGAGATTTCTGGCCCTCACACAGTGTTGCCCAACTCCTAGAATACTTACATTAAATGTAGAGAACATCTACTGTACACAATCAGAGCAAAAATAATAAATGCAGTTTTACAGAAATCATTTTGCATGCATTTACGTACATGGTACAGAAGGGTACAGTATTTTATATAAAACGACATGGAAATGTAGCCGGCATACTGCTGACTCAAATATACATATTTAAATCTAAACTCTGGTTTCATGGAGTTACCTCTGACTTTTTTTGTTTTGTTCTCACCACCCCAAAAACATGTCAATTAGCTAGCTTTGGTTAAAATAAACACAAAGGTGTGAATCAGTGTGTGTAGTTGTATAGTGTATAGTAAATTAATTGTAAATCCAGATCATATAAAGGTTTTTTGTCTTAAAATCCATAAAGATCCCAAAAGAAATAAATGATCATTAAGTTTTGAGATAATTTTACCAAATTTGTTAAATATTTTGGCACTACTGGAAACAGTAGCAATACTTTCTAATTGGTCTACACTGCTTTACAAATGTGAATAAGAACATGGAGTACAACGATTCAGGAAAGCTTCCATTGGCCTGGAAAGGAGGCAGGAAGAATACCTGGAGCATAACAGATTGTGGGACAACCGAGTGTCCCTTGGAAACATACCCTGGTCTAGGGTAGAAAAAGACACTGGCTATGTCTGGAGTGAACTTGAGGGAGGAGGGGGTTACAGAGAGGGCCTGAAGATCCCCACTCTCTTGAGAGAGGAAATGGCCAGGAGGTACACAGTCTTGACCATGAGGATCCTCCAAGGCACCTCGGCCAATGGCTTGAAGGGAAGTTCCTATAAGCTGCAGTGGTGGGCATGTAGACCTTTAGGGTGGAAGGAGCCATTCACTGGGCTTCCCCCCTTGCCTTAAGAGGGTGTCTGCCCCCTCATTCAAGTAGCCCAGGATATATGCTGCCCTCAACGAGCCCAGGAGGTGGGAGTGCAGACCTGATATAAGAGACCACCTTGTCCGACCAGACCAACACATGGTGGCCTTTGAGGTCCGGAAAAAAATGCTTCAGAGCATCACATGTGCAGGAGGCCAAGTGGAACCACAAGTGGAACCCCAACTCCTCAATGTGAGCGAGAATGACATCTCAATGCCGGGCCGCTAAATGCTCTGATTGAGACAAAATCAACCAAATGTCAATATAGTTTAGAATGTTGATGCCCTGAAGTTTCAGAGGGACCAGGGCCACATCCACACACTTCGTGTCAAACCAGTCCTCGGATCTGATTTGGGACATGACCTGATTCAGGGTAAGTATTTTGAACCTGAGTCTCAATAGTGAGCAGTTCAGTTGACGTATATTTAGTAAAGGACGCTACCCCCCATCTTTTTTGGATACTATCAAGTACTGGCTGTACAACTTGAACTCCCTGTCTGATGGAGGGACCACCATGATGGCCTCTTTCCTCAGGAGAGTATCTACTTCTTGTTCCATGACCAGAGCCTGATCAGGCCTCACCAGGGTGGGACACACCCCGTTAAACCGGGGCAGTTGAGACCCGAACTGAACTGTAGCCTCTGTCTGCAGTACACAGGACCCACTAAAACATGTCTGGTAGAGCTTCCCAGGCTGCCAGATAGTCTTTTAAGGGAATCAGTCTGACTGAGACTGACCTCTGGTGAGCCTAGAGCCAGAGTTATGCCCTAGTGCAACGTTAGGCGCCTCCTGAGAGACAACGAGCCCTCCAGGTCAGTTATGGTACCAGGCGGTAACCTAAGAGTTTACTCGCTGAAGCACTGAGCGTAGAAGGTTTACCGGACCAGATTCCTGAGGGCTATATGGGGCGGGCACCATATAATGAGGTGCACAATGACTTTTTCTGTTGAAATCCCCAGAAGATCCTGTGTCAGTATATCTTAACCCTTCTATTGAAGATGACGGTGCTCAGATCCGGGACTTCGGCCCAAAGCTTCACACAGGGTCGCTAGTAGGGGGAGTGCGATTGGCGAATCTGTTTCTGAACCTCCCAATGTTGGGAGGTGCTGGATTGGTCATAGGGCTGGGCCTGCCGAGTAGCCCCACAAGAGCGATGTGGAAGGGACCGCTGGAACACCGCTGACTGTTTCTTGGCCTACTGAATCCTGTCGACAACCACATTTTCAGAGTTGTCGAATAGGCCATTCATGGCATCCAGCAGAATGGCTCTGTCCCTGCAATATGTGCTTCTCAGCAGACACGAGGGTGGCCGGTCTATATCAAGCTTGGCTTTGGCTCGAATCACAACCTACAATAGCTCCTCGTAACAGACAGGTTTACAGAACATAAGCACCCCCTCCACAGAGGAAGAGAGACAAAGAGTTGATTATGAATTTTTATTAATTAAAACAAGACACATACAAGTTTTTATCAACAAGCAGAAACACATATGTTTGGCCAAAACCATAGTGTACATAAAGCTGTGTATCTTTTATCACTTTCCTTTTTGTTTGCTTTCTCTTGCTTGCTGTAACCTGTTGAACAGTTATCATTTCTAGTTTGAGTGATTACGCCATGACAAGTGTTTATAGTTTTGATTACTTGCACTGACACCCAACTCATTGTTTGCTTATGTCTGTGCTTAGTGAGCCTTTTTTTTGGGTTCGTGTTCCTGGTACACCTGTCAGTTTGTGGAAATACTCTTTAAGCACTTGTCATTTCCTTCAACACCTCTATGTTTGGTCTTGTTTCTCACTTCCAATTTATTTTGCAATAAAAACTAAATAAAACAGCATCTGCCATGTTTCAGGAGAAGTGTTTCAGGTCTGACTGCTCAGTCCAGACAACAAACAAGCACTGAATTTCTTTTTTTTTTGCATTGTTTGTCTACTTGGCAATGTTATTTGTCTTAGCATTATCATCTGTAAGTGCTTTACTTTTTTTTATTTGTAAGACTGTTTTATAACGTACATCTTTATTATTTTTGTTATACTCTAATATTTGATTGATGCAGTGAAAGGCACAAGACAATACACATTACATATTATTTTTCTTTTATGAAACCAA
Organism: Silurus meridionalis; assembly: GCF_014805685.1. Classification (NCBI taxonomy): domain Eukaryota; kingdom Metazoa; phylum Chordata; class Actinopteri; order Siluriformes; family Siluridae; genus Silurus; species Silurus meridionalis. The sequence goes on from NC_060892.1 coordinate 18,652,397, forward strand.
AAGCAATAGCAACACCAAAGGCCATAAGAAAAACATTTATGGCACTTTATGGACAATCCTACTGGGACACCTGACTTTTCCAGCATATATGTGATTCTTACTGTATTAACTTTTACCGCAAAGTTCGAGGCACACAAATGTATAGGATGTCTTTAGATGTAATAGTATTCAATTTCCCTTTCACTTAAACTAGAAGACCCAAACCTGTTTCAGCATGACAATGCCCCTGTGTTTACATGGGTTGGAGTGGATGACCTTGAGTGGCCTGCTAAAGAGCTCTGACCTCAACCCTATTGAACGCCATTGGATGCACTGGAACAGTGACTGCATTCAAGACCTTCTCACCCTACATCAGTACCTGACTTTACTAAAGCCTTTGTCACTGATTGAGCACAAATCCAGAAGAACACTTCAAAATGTAGTGCTCTTCTAGCAGTGTGGAGTTTAGTATTACAGCAAATGGGGACTAAATATGGAAAAAGCAAAAATATATTTTACAGTCAGGTGTCTTTTGACATTTGTCCATATAATTGAAATTGACACATTAAACTACACATGCATTGAGTTGCATGTTATGGAAAAGCAGCAAGGCTAATATCAGAGTTAAAGCTTTGAAGTTATAATATAAATCACTTAGATCATGAAGGTCATGCTTTTTATCTTTTCTTATTTTAATTACAAAATCTATAGTTTTTTCTATAAGTTAACTTTGCAATCCATTTTCAAACTGTTTTTTTTAATATAAATTGAACTTGATAGAAATAAAAATGTATTTAATAGTTTCTCATTTATAACCTATTATAATACTGTTCCTTTTTTTATTTATTATTAAATGTCACTTGCTGTTTTTGATGCATCAAATTGAGTTGACAGCACAGCAAAAAAAAAACCCTGTTACTTACATATTTTCATATCTTACATGTACAAGAAACAAAACATTCTGCAAGAACAAGTGAGTTTCTGTAATTATATGTCCTTCTCAGGGTTGTCATAATGATCACCACCATATTAGGCGATACTCACTTCCACATTAATATTTCTATTAGTAGCTTGTCTCTACTACATGCAGAGCCTCATATACAACTGTAAGAAAAATATTAAGATAGATAGAATCACTTGTATGTTCATAATGCTGGTTAAAGAGGCATTCTGATGTGTCCTGTGTGAGCTTTTACTCTTTGTCAATTAGTCTTTGCTAGTCGACCTTTTGTTTTTTATATTAATGCTTGAAACGCTAAATATCTGATATGTTTAAACACTGGGAATATCTGTATGTTTAAGTTCTTGGACTGTTGGAATAAAACATGCTCAGGTTTGTCTCTGCCAAGTCTTTGTTTCTCCCATGAAAATAGCAACATAAAATTTATAAATGACAAAATGACAGAAAACACATTTCTGTTACGAGCTCTACTAATCGAATTAATGAGATGTTTTAATGAAATCAAATTTTCTGTCATATACAAAAAACGTCACCGAACTGAATTGTACAAACTCACATTTCAAGGAAATGAGAGAACATGATTTGATTGAATAATCACACTTTTCACTAATGTTTTGTTCTTCTAACCAAAGCTACTATGTGCCATATTACCACCCTCACCGATGCAGGGATGGTCATGAAATATGATGAATGCCTTACACAGAAATCTTTTGCTGTTTTTTTTTTTTTGCTTCTCACATTGCACCATGAGCATCCTAGCAATATTCCAGGTTTTTTCCAACATATTAGACAAGCAGATTATGTGGAGGATGGTTTTCTAAGCAAGGCCCTTATATAGTTTTTTTTTCTTTAAAAAGCACCAACATGGCATCATTTGACCTTTCCCATAATTTGTTTCGGTGCCCCAAAGGTGAACCCATTAGTCCATCCGTATCAAATCCACCTACATGCACAATTCCTAATCTTTGAATTTGAAGGTGCTTCTGTAATTCCATTTCCTGCTGCCCTTTTATAGGTCAGGTCAACAGTTTGCAGATGCCACTGCTGAAAATTAGATCAATTTGCACAATAGATAACAATTTCCTGTACATTTTTTTCTGCCTGGCTAAAAACATTTGCCACGATGTGTCTTCCCTCATAAAATGCCTCATTTGTTTTTAGTCAGCTGTAATGAATGTGTACAGTGGAACTCAATTAAGTTCCTTTGATGAAAAAAGGAAAGAAACAAATAATGTAGAACAGGGATAATGGTGGCAGAATTTCAGTTTGAAAGTCTATTAATAAGACACCAGAGATTTCTAATGCATATACAATTAGGTCTATAAGTATTCGGACAGTGGTGCAATTGTCCTACATTCTGCCTCTGCTTACCACTTATAATATTTCTGCTATATCTATGTAATCAGTCTTTTTTTTTTTCAACTTTCTTCAGTTTTCTCCACTCTTCTGGGAAGATGTTCCACAATTTAAAAACTAATGTAGTGTGATGAGGCCTGGGGTGCCATTAATGTTCCAGTTAATCCCAAGTGTTACATCTCTTAAAGATAAACATAAGAAATCAAGTCTGTCATTTGAGGGCCTTGTGTATCCAGTAGAGGCTGCTCAAGTCCTTCTCTGTATTAGCATTCTGCACTGATTTCAGTGCCCTAGGAGAGCATCCCACAAGGGACTCACAAATAATAAACTCACAGTACCTCTTCCTGTTTTTCATTTAATAAAATTTTTATTTGACACATAAGTATGCAGTGTTGTGCACTATATTTATTTGAAAATGTATACTACTACCACTACTACTACTACTACTACTACTTCTACTAATACTACTAATACTAATAACAGAGATGGCAAAAGTACACACATCCTTCATTCAAGTAGAAGTACTGATACTTATGTTTTAAAAGACTCTGGTAAAAGTTGAAATATTGACTTTACTTTTTCACTCAAGTTAAATTTAAAGAAGTTTGGGCTCTGACATGTACTTGTAGTCATTACTACCACCTGTTTTAGTGTCACGCTGGTAACTGCACCTCACATCATATTAATATAATATTACAAAAGAATTAAAACTTTTGTTACCTAATGAATGTATCCAGACAGATAAACCACCATATAGAACACAAGCAGAGAAAAGATGATGATCAGGAATGTCTTTGTTCTCAGTCATGTTTACATCGCTAACTCCCTCTGTCTCATCCACGTTACCCCCACACTTCCTGTTGCCTCCTGCGTGGCTCACTGTTAGCTTCGTAATCTAGCCTACGCCTGTGGTGCGTGAGAGCCAGGAAATTATACACCAAATATAGGTGGATAAAGCAACAAGAAGAAAAAAAAAGATCATGTCACTAAAAAGATTGAAAGAAAAGTAACGTTAAGTGTAGTGTACTTAGGTACAGTGACAAAGTATTTGTACTTCAATATTTTCTATCTCTGACTGCTACTAATAGAAACTATATCTTTCATTAAATTTAGATTGTTAGAAGTTTAATGTTAAAACCCTCCAATGAAATTGAAAAGAGATGCCTAAATATTTACTAAACATCCACAATTCAGTCTGATGTCCTCCCTACTTCATTTGTCTCATAACTTAAATGGCAACCAGTTAAATAAATAGAGATTAATAAGTAGGACTGTCTGTAAGTATCCTCCCTTCCTTAATCATACATGACTCAGATAAACTGTTCACTAGCTGCATCTCAGAATCAGACTAAACGGATCCAAATAATTATGTTCTTAATCCTTTGTTTGTTTAAAGATGACTTACTGAATACCGTATACTTATTTTAATTATTTATGCATTTATGATTGTATGTATATATTGACAACTTGTCTAACATTGACCAGGGCACTACCAAAAGTGTTTTCAAATAAATATGTATCACTTGATGAATATTTTATAGATTTTTTATTCAAACCAGAAAAAGGTTAGTTCTGTGTTAGTTACACAAATGATGCTTACAGGGTATGTAAACTGATTATAAAATTAGTTAATTGCTAAAAACAGTTTCAGTCTAAATTCCAGTCTAAAATTACATGAAATTGTAAAGAAATGTGTATGCATAATCAATACTAAAAAACAAAAAAACTACTAAGAATTACTAAAAACCAAGAAACAAACAAAAAGACCCAACCCAGATTTTATAAAGAATAATTTTCACATTTTCAAACCCAGAATATTTGGGGTGCCATATGTGCCATGTGTCATATTTATTTCTAAAACTTTTCTGTATTTGCAGGTGTGATCAGATCTCTGTAAAGGTCATACTATTAGTTAGAGAACATCCTTTTTCATTGTTTTTGTCTTTTCATTTAAATAATGTTTGGAAATGTAGCATGCTTTAGACGTTTTCCGCAGAATTTTAGTAAAATAAAAAGATTTCCAATCAAATTTAACATATATTTATATATAACATATAAATAAATTGAAGCATAATAATGTGTCACCGGTTTCATCTTTGTATCTGGAACTGCTTGTGGCTATAATGTTTCCGTATACAGTTCCAAACTCCACACTGCAGGCGTCATCTTTCTTCGAGTGCTTAAATGATGCTATCAATTATCCTTTCAGCGCTGGCTTTGGATTAGCAACAGGGGAAGAATAGATGAGACAGGTGTAGATATGGACAAACTCTCGGCCTGAGCTTCAGCTTTATTGACTCTAGAAGGTCCTTTCAGTTATGTGATGCACACAGTATGAACAAGGTAATCTCATAGCAGATTTCTAATAAACACAACTGCTTTTGTTGCATTTCCTATGAATGAAACTGCAAGGAAATCTATGACTGAAACTAAAACTCCTCCTCCCCATCTTAATGCAGATTTTCATGCCAGCTGGCTAAGTGTGTGCTTTATGGATTTGTTGGGTCTTTGACTGAAACTGTTTAGTTCTCAGATGTATATCGCTTTGGACAAATCTGTCTGCGACACGAGTAAATATAAAAAATCAAATGCAACCATGAGACCACATCCAGAATTGAACAAAATCACTAATAATAACATACAGTGCAATTAAACAGAAAGTTTTATTGCTGAAGAGGTTATCAACCCCTGAAGCAGGTACTTGAAAAAAAAAAAAATAGAAAAAAGGTTACTTCAGTAAACATATGAGAGAATAAATCTAAACATGAACCAACTCATTTTATGTAACCGATCCTTAGTTGTGGTTTTCACACTGCATTCATTTCTGTAAATTATTTAAATGAAGATGGATCAATCGACCGAACACTATAGCCACATGACTAAAAAGATTAGTTCAGACAGGTACAAGTTTTACAGACTTTCATAGAATTGTATTTAATTTAAGATTATTTGTCTGATGAAGTGAACCATGGCTTGGTTTTTAATTGCCATGAAAAGATTATTTGCCATGAAAGATACACAAGGACACAGAGAAAAAAAAAGCCTTTCAAGTGATCCAGCAATGTTTCAGCAATCAAGACACTGACTAGCTAAATTAAATATTGTGTATACTTCATGTTCACTGGTGAACTTAAGAAATCTTTCAAAAAAATTGTTGAATGCTAACATAGCAAAAGAAATATAATATAATGGGAATCTTCTTATAAAACATATTCAATTAGTAAAAAACAACAAATCGATTATTTTATTGCCAGTCTATTTTAAACTAAGATACTATAAAATTAGACAGGACACTGTTGGGTGTCTGTATGTAGAGACTCTTGAACCTGTATTTAGCTGCTGGTGAGCATGACGATAGCAAAGCATAGCGGTGTGAGCTGCTGGCTGAGCAAACAATTCATGCCTTCTCAACAATAACACTGCTAGAGAGATAAAACAGACAGCATGACTAGATTACTTTTGATATTTTTGATAGTTTTTAATACCTAGCAGGCTAGGTAAAGAAAGTAATACATGTGAGAAAATTGCTGGTGTGTCTACTTTTCACTTATTAGCCATTAATCACTTTTTTAGATGTCACAAATCAATTCAATGCTGACCACAGGCACCCCTTAAAACTGCATATTTGTCTTGGGGTTTAAAGAATTACTGATAAAAGGAGAGAGGGAGAAGCATGTGTTTATTCTCTTTGCAGCAAGTTCATCTGTTCAGAGTGCATGGCACTTGTCCAAAATGGCACTATGTAGCATCACTGCTAAACAAAACATAATGACTTCTAATTGTCTTATTTATAGTCGTTAATGGATAGGAATTAAAATGTAATGGCCTTCAGTTGCTTATCCAGTTCTTTTTTTAGCATGGAATTATACATAAGTATGCTTTCAAAACTAAACCTTCACAAATTTTTTCTGACTAAAGCTTTGGAGAATTGGAAGATAGGGCACCGAGAGGTGAATCCGGCAATAGAGAATACTGTTTTTATTAGTATGTGTGCAGGGGCGGGAATTTGCAGTGGATGCTCCCCATCAGTAATGGTCTGGTTGTTGGTTTTCAGATACGACTAACCAAATTGAAAAAGATTGAAAGGGCTCGAAAGAATTGAAGTAAGGTTTCCTCCAATTAAAAAAGGTTCACTCCAAGCAAGTGTCTCTCAATTGATCTTTCAAATCCACCACATTTTTACCGAATGTATACTGTTAACCTTAGTATACACCAATTAGTCATATGATGAGTTTGCTTCATGGCCCAGTGGTGTGCAATAAAAAAGCCTCTAACTGTAGTCATTTACATTTATTTTGGGCAATATACAGCATTCACTGAGCCATTTCTCATTCGAAGGACTGAACATCAAAGATTTACGTCGACTCAAATGAGCCTTTTCTACAAGAGACCATGAACGAGCTCCTTGAACAAACGCCTACGATCAAATTTCTGGCAAGCGTTGCACTTCTTAGCTAAAAAAAAAAACAAGAGAGAAAGAGAGAGATAGAAAGCGTAATAAATCTTCCTTTTCCTGCTAAATTCTGAATTAGAGGCTATTAAGGTGGTGTAGTTGTCCCAAGTTAGTGGTGTGGGGTTTGTGAGATGGCTCTCCATTGTCTTGCTGAAGGCTCAGGGCTTTTTGTGCCAAAGCTCTGAGGGGGGACTCGGATGACTAAAAGGCTGTATAGTAGCCACTTGTGGTTGGCGTTATTTATTTAATTATTAATTTGAAGCCGCACCGCTGACACTTCGGACGGCTCCTAATTGATGCGAATTGACGCCGCTTGCCATAGATAATGGCTTTTTGGGTATCTCTCTCCGGCCGCAGTTCATTCAGTGTCGCCTCACAGCAACTTAACTGCCCTTAAAATGTCTGCCAGCAACAGGGGAGCAGTTGGGAAAGACAGGATTATCAGTCTTTGTTATGTTGGAGTGTCTATTATGCTGGGCCTGTCTATTCACAAAGGACCCTTAAGAGCGTGTCAGTTGTAGCCACATAGCAAAAGACTCCACAGACAAACATGCTAACCAATGAGTGCTCATCCACAAATGCTTTAGACAGCCACGAACAGTTTAAAATCACTGGACTTCTGCGCAGGTAAGGCATTCGGGCAGTTATTTGGTTTATCTGCGATCTACAGTAGGTGTGATTTGGTAAGAACCTGTCCTTCGTTGCCATCCTTTGTCAGCTGCGTCTTTGTAATAATGCATTAATTTGTTGGTTTGCTCAAGAGAGTTCATTGTCCCATTAGCACTGGCCATTGGTCCCTTAGGACTTTTATTCTTTGCTGATTTGTTGAGTGACACATACTGTATATATGTACTTAGAACACAGCGCAGTTCAATTCCCCGGTCTCAAGGTGTGGCTTTTCTTTTCCAGCTAGGACAGCAGTTCCAGGTCAGTATGATTTTTCTATTAATTCTATTACATTATTTTTTATACAGTACGGGCTTATTCTCAGAGACTTGTAGCACAGACTCTAATTTAAGATTTAAACTAAAAATAATAAAAGTAAGTTAAAAAATATGTACTTATTTTTTTTTAAAAGAAAGAAAGAAAGCATGAATATAAGGATCAGTGATTTTGTAACGCTTTCTATAAAGGAGACATAGAGGTATCTGTTTAAATATGCGGTCTCACTTTATAAAGGTCAGTAAGTTTTCCTGCATGGAAACGGACAGATGACTTTGTGCTTTCTGGTTTCTCAGTAGCATGAAAAATCATTTGTTTGAGTATAAGTGTGTGTGCCTATTTTTTATTAAATTCGAGATACAAAGAAATGGTGTTAAAATTATATAGATCTGCTTATAGCTGCTATAACTTAAGTGCTAATAGGAACGAGCTTGTCCCACCATATATTAACTGCAATAAATGGTTAAAATTTACAAAAGAGTTATTTGTGAAGAAACTAATCCCTTTTCATATAAGGCGGCTAAATCATGTATGGATGTGTGTTATAGGAAATTAACTTCGTGGTAATTGTAAATTCAAACTCAGTCATAGACTTCACTACTGCGTAAAAAGAAAATATATATTAGCAATTAACTGAGCTTTTAATTGTTTTAACAACAAAACATTGATCAGGAAATAAGCAAGAATTAAACAAATAGTCTAGGTTTCCATGCTCAATCAATTCTAGATCCATTTCTGAGCTTGTAATCAGGCCCTTGATCACATCATCAGCTTCATCAAGTGTGGCAGATAAACACTAATGACTAATCCGACTAATGACTAATGGTTAGAAAAAAACAATTTGGAAAATATTCAACACCCGGACATGTAATTTTAATGTGTTAGTTTTACCTCAAACATTTAAATCATGATGATAATTTTACCTTCGTAAATATAAAATTATATAAGTTTAGAAGACCCGTTATAATTGTGACTGCTTTTCTATAATGAGAAAAAAATTTAAGTATTTACAAAACAATAATATTATTTTTTGCTGATAGTGATGCAAATGTGTAAATGGAATTCAGCAAATGAGTGAGCCTAGTGTGACTGCATAGTGTGAAGTGTGAAGGTGAACTCTCGTAGCTTCACTTGTCTATGTGCCCTGTTTTACACATACAGGGTGGTAGTGCAGACACAGTATGCATGCCATTTCTGATTAGCCCTTGCATTTCTGATTTGGTGGCCCTGCAGCTCCTCGAGTGGTTGTGAACTTTCAGACAAAATGCAGGCCTGCTGCGTGTCTAATTTATTCATCATGCTTTTTGCGAGCGATGCACTCTTTTTTCTGTCTTACTGCTGCTTTAACCGCCTTTCTCTCAGCACAAATGTGATGGTCATTATGACCAATTATCAGCAACTTTCAAATTCCGTCCTTGTCCGAATAGGAGCTAATCCACTTTGCTTCTGGAGGGTGACACGATTGAACAGATCCAGCCGCATGGGGAGTGGACAAATTCTTTTAGCTCCACTTCTCACAAATCCTGCTTTGCCTGCATAGACAAATCTCATTCAATATCTGAAATCCATATTTCAGCTGTTTTTGCTGAATTTGGCATCATGAATGACTCCACATTACATTACAGAGAGTCATGTGTTTACATGTGTGATGTAAGAAAATTACTCAAATAAAAATTTTAGACACAAAGTTCTGTCAATAAGATGTTTCAAAGTATTACAAAATATTTAACAAAATTACAGAAAGCATAAATTCAAGTAAAACAAAAAAAAGTCAAGTTAATACGTTGATATAATTTATTTATTACATATATTTTTTTACAAAGAAGAATTCACATTGCATTGCTTCTATTGTAAAGATTGTTTCTTTTCATTCTTTTGATTTTGCTGTCAAAGACAAAAATGAAAGACTGTGAAAGATTTCTGCAGTCAAAAGTTGATGGAATTGAAACAAACCATAGATATCCAGCAGATGATTGGAAAATTGGTCCAATTCCTTGATCAAAATCTAAAGTCAAAAACATAAAGTCATGAGTAGGAAAACAGAATAAGATTATGGAAAGGCCAACTACCAAAAGTATGTTAGTGGCAAGAGCAAGAAAATGGAAATAAAAATTACAATAAGAAATCAACAACTTACAGGCACACCCCACAGTAAACCTTACTGTGCTTCTTCCACTGGTTAAGTTTATGACTGGTTGAATTTAAAAACATTTTGTAACAACATTGTGGGAGTTTCTTCTGCAATACTTAACTGTATTGCTATGTATTTTTCCAGTTTCAATTGAGAGGGTAAATTTTTGTTACTGTGTTAAATGTTGAATCTTCTGTTGCCTATAAACTCAGTCACTCTTGTAAAAGAGATTTGATCTCATTGAAGATTATCTTGGTCACATCTTAAAAGGATAATCCTAAAACGCTAAAATCACAGTCAAAATGTTAAACAATTTAAAATTTCTAATTAAATTGGACTCTGTTGGCTGTTTTTATCAATCTACACCATGTGCTGTTAGAGGTTCTACCTTTTGCTGTGTCTTTCCTCCAGATGAAGAGATTTACTATTTCAAATGAGCGGCTATCACTTCTCAAGCAGACAAGCCGGTTAAAGTAGTAAATGTGAATCATTTCTGTTTGCTCAGATTCCTTCTAAATCACTAAATGGTTGGAAGCGTACTTCGGAGAGCTCGCCATTAGAGACTGCTTGTATGGAGATCGTTTTGCGGTGCAGACAGGAGAGTGGCCATAATGGATGTCTTGTGCCTTATGTAATTGTAACCTGAGAGGGATTAAATGGGCTCTCTCATGAATACTTTGCGGTCGCGGACGTGAAAACAAAAGGCACGCAGACGGTTGCAAATGACCATTTTGTTGTTTTAACAGGGTTTTTTTTAGAAAGCCAATGATATTTTCATAATGATATGATGATAAACGTAGATAGATATCTGACAGCCTCAGTGCCTCGGTTGCCTGAAACAACTTAGAATGCTGATAGAAGTCATTTGTACCAGGTCCCTACTGCCCTCTCAAAGCCCACTACATTTGATAGAATGATAAGGTGAAACCTCAACCACGGGCTGATGATACTACAGCATCGCCTTCTGGGATTGGAGCCGTTTATATTCTGGACGTTTTCGCTGTTGTTTTTGCTTATAACATGATATACTGCTGACTCGAGTTACACCAGTGCTTATCATCAATTTAGCCTTGACTTTTAAAAATGAGCTTTTCAGTGATTGTTTAAGGCCCTGTTAATCCATGCCCTGTTTGAAAAATACATTATTTATCTATTTAATGGGATGGACAGATGAGGTGTGCATGGGCCTGTATTGAAGGACATTTGTAAAAATAATTGTTAACAGTCTCATTGAATTTTATTGGATTTTAAGGAGTAAATAAAATGCACATTTTTCATTTGCCTTTTGATTTCTCTAAACAAACTATTGCAGCTTTAACCCCACAAAGTATAGACTTTCTAACGTACATGTACTGTAAGATTTAAAAAAACATCCAGCTTTGTAAAACATGCCTGAAGAAATGGTGTATAAATCACATTAAAGTGCCATTTCATCACCCTTCCCCCCTCATAATTAATGAAAGAAGTACACACATAACATTAATTACACAGCTGAACAGACTGAACAGGTTAATGTTGCGTATGTGATTGAGCGTCATCCTACTGAAGCAGTACAACTCCAAGAGGGCTTTCTTCGGTGAAATTCCAGTGAATAGAATTTCATTAATGCGGTTTCTGTAGAAAGGAATCATGATAACAGTCATGATAACCAGTTTTGAGTCACAGAAAAAAAACCTGGTCAGAAGCGAGGGTTAAGTTTGCGATTGGCCCTTTTCAGTGGACTTTTTCAGCATATAAATCGTGGTAAGAAGACTATATAACCCCAAAACCATGTTCAGTATTTTCAAAGAGAATATCATATAGCTGTTGCAGTGCAAATATTGAATTATTCAGTTATTCTTGGTAGAAATAGTTGTTTACAGTGTAAAAAGTAAATTGTACGAATGTACTGGAGTAATGTGGTGTTTGAAAATGGGAAAACAAGCAAATAAAGCAATGAATAAGCAAATTAATACTATTCTTTTATTTTTTATTTTTTTTGGTACAGTATAAATAAATGAATGAACAAACAGACAAATAAATAAATAATTCTTGGAAGCCAACACAGTGCACATTAATTTCTTTGGTTGTTTATTTTCTTGTGGATAAAAATAAAAAAAATTCTCCCAAATATTATACTATCATATCATGCATATGAATAGCACAGATATCCAGTAGCTGATACTCTATAGTATTAATACAGACTCAAAGAATAACAGACAGAGAAGTGCTGCAAGTTTGAGTATTGCAGATGTGAACGCTGGACACCGCTACTTTCCTCCACAAGCCAAGAGCATCTTTGAAAGGTGCGAATGGCACTGAAGGTCATATATTATGCTTTTCACGTTCTCTATCCCACAGGTAAAAGCGTTTCAAACCAAGGCTAATCAAGTCAGCCAGACAGAATGTATTATCCCTGAAATATAGCAGAGTATTTCTTTCATAGAGTCTGCAGTTATGTCAAGGGATTTCATCAGCAACTGTGAAAATGTTAGGCTCATTATAGTGAATGCTGTTGTTTGGCTTGTGTTGGTCTCAATTATGGTGTGCATAATGAACCTTTTTTAATCATTCAATCTCCACAAATGAGTGCGATATTCATAACTGAACAGTTAAGTGGTTTTTTATACGCTTAAAAAAACCTTGAGATGCTTTCAGACCTCTCTGAGTGTTCCTCCAACCTGAAACTGTGTTCCTGGTTTTACATGTAGAGGTCTTGTAGTGGTCTGTACTCCCATCTGAATCCTGAATGTGCACACATGTCTGGAAAGATTATGATGTATTTCACTTTCTATGAAATATATAATCACATAACATATGTAACATCTTAATACATACACTCTATGGATAAAAGTTTGTGGACCTCTGACCATAAGATTCGTATGAGGTTTTTAACATCTTATTCCACATTTAGTCCCCATTTGCTATTATAATAAATTCCACTCTTCTGGGAAGATGTTCTACTAGATGTTAGAGTGTGCTTGGGGAGATTTGTGCTCTAAAACAATCAAACATTTGAAATAGGGAATAAAAATTTAATCTGCTGTATTTAATCAAGAATTAAGGAGGTACATTTTATTTTTGATCCTGCGAAAACGAAACGAATTTAAATGACCATAATTCCTGAATGGTTAATAGTCTTGATTGCTTCAATTCAACCCCAACATAAAAGTCTACAGAGGCAATAATATGCAGCGTACATACAGTATTGTATAAATATATATGTACACTATATGGAAAAATTTTGTGACCATAAAATTGATATGTGCTTTTGAACATCTAATTCCACATTTAGTCCCCATTTCCACTCTCCTGGGAAGATGTTCTACTAGATGTTAGAGTGTGCTTGTGAAGATTTGTGCTCATTCAGCCACATAGGTGTTGAAGTCAAGTACTGAATTTATCCTTAAGTTATTCAATAGTGTTGAGGTCAGAGCTCTAAAAAAGTCCACTCAAGATCTTCCACTCCAAACCCATGTAAACCATATGTTTTGCCATACTGGAACAGGTTTGGGTCTCCTAGTTTCAAGTGAAGTCTAAAAAGTCAGATGTCCCAATACTTTTGTCTATATAGTGTAAGCTGATAAAGAATAAGATGGTGATTGCTACAGACATGCACTCACCAACCAGCTAAAGAGAATAATCAGTGTACCTCTGTTCACTCAATTATTTGATAGTCAAGTCACGTCAAATGGCAGCAGTGCAGTGCATAAACTCGTGCACATACAGGTCAAGAATGCAATAAGAACCTTTGCAGTTAGAGTAACCAGGAAAAGCATCTCAGAAAACTCCACAAACCTCAAGGTGGATGTGCTATAAAAGTAGAAGACCACAGCAGTTTCTGCTACTTTGAGTAAAGAACAGTGAGTATGGAAAAAGCTTTTAATACAAAAAAGAGTGTTCTTAGTGTATGTTCACAGTATTATAGTTTTTTAATGAAATTGTATTGGTGTTTGGTGATATTTCATGTACACTATTTAAACAAAAGGTTGTGGAACCCTGACTATAAGATTTGTATCCACATTTAGTCCCTATTTGCTTTTATAATAACCTTCACTCTTCTGGGAGGATTTTCTACTGGATTTTGAAGTGTGCAGGTGCAGATTTGTGCTCATTCAGCCACAAGGGTGTTAGTAAAGTCAGGTACTGATGTACTGTAGGTGAGGAGGATTTGGCTGCAGTCAGACTTCCACATATGGTTGAAAAAGTCAGTTGCCCCAATGGTTTTCTCCATAAACTGTATCTGTACTTTATCAGAGAATTTTCATTCCGGAAAACTTTCACTCTACTAAAAAACATAAAATAAAAAAACTTTTCTCACTACTTTAAAGTATATTCTTGAATTATATAAATGTCAACCTGTCATGAGAGCGCAACCATAACACCACATTTCTTGCTAGAGATTGTGGGTATTCTCCAAAGGAACAATAAGTGTATTCTCGGATTACATTTACAGGAGATACTTTTACATAAGTTCATCGGTGGTGCACTTTATCTAACATTGACGTTTACCATCACACTGCTCATATCCTAAATACAGGTGGCAAAACAGCATCGGACCTCATCATTCATTTAGTCAGATCTTTTGTAGTCATGAACTGGCAATGGATATAAATTGCAGCCAGTGGCAATACTTATAAAAACTAAACCTGTCCACCCCATGACAAGATTCATTCATTATAAAGATGTATTTTTACTCCTGGAAAAGGGAGATGCGTTTACGTGCCACAGAATTGATTCGATGATTAGAAGCAGGATGTGTCACTGGAGCCACTGGCATCTCAGAACTTGAATAGCCTTTAACACAGATAGCTGGTTCTAACTAGCCAAATCACATTGAGGCTAAAAAACATATCAGAAATGAAGATCATAATCAGCTCAGTGCAACTGAAATCTTATGTGTAATTCCGTAAATACAATACATGTATGTTTATGCCCCAGGCAGAGGCTTGCACTATGAAGATTGATCTTCTGCTGAGTGTTTAGAGGAGATAGCAGGGCTCCAAACAAAAGTGAGATGCCTCTGGCACAACAGCTTTTTGAGAACTCTGTTGCTTTATACCTGAGAATGAAGACAACTGTAATATGTATAGACATGTGAAGCTTGAAATATTAATAACCAATGTAAAATAGTTAGCATTTTAATTACATGTACAAAAACACTCCAGGCCACATGCATGTCAGTGACATTTTTAGGCAAAAAGGTTTTTGTTTTACAATCATTGCTATTATAAGATAGAGGTGTATAAATACATTATATAGACAAAAGTATTGGGACACCTGACTGTTCCAGCCATGTGATTTTTCCCCAAACTGTTGGAAGCACACAATTCTATAGGATGTATTTTGAAGCACTAGCATTAAATTTTTCTTCACTAAAATTAAGAGACCCAAATTCCCCCTGTATACAAAGGCAGCTCCATGAACATAAAGTGTACATGGGTTTGGATTTTTAGTGGCCTGCTATAGAGCTCACAAATTAACCATACTGAACACTGTTGGGATGAATTTGAATGCTGACTGCACTCCAGCCCTCCTCACCCAACATCAGTACCAACTTTACTACCACCCTTAAAGCTGAATGAACACAAATTAGAGTGCAGATTATTATAATAGCAAATGGGGGATTAAAGTTTGCAATGATATGTTTAGAAAGCACACACAAAATTGTTTTTTGTAGCAGTATAAAAAATCCTTGAAGTAGTTTTTAAAGAACTTACCAGGTGAAATATAATAGGGAAAAATCATAGTAAACAGTACAACATTGTGTTACTGAATTGTTTTTGACAAAATAAGACTCCTTTTGACAAATCAGTGAGGCAAAATTTTACTTTAGAGCAAGTCTGAGCAATGGAAATGTTCTTTTGAATAATGACGAACAATTCATATGGAAAAAAAGAGCTATGCATGTCTACACAGTCAATACTGGATATAGTATTTAATATAGTGGTTCTATATATTTTTCCCATTTAATTGTATAGTGTTTTGCTTCCAACTTACAGTGCTTTACGATTTGGACCAAAAAAAAAAAGACCAGCTAAATGTTCAGAGGTTGTTTTTAACAGTGTTCAACAGAGAATAGCGGTTCAAAGAGATTATGGAATGGAGCTTCAAAGTCTGAGGCTTTAAGTACAGAGCCCAGTCTGGTTGTAGTAATCTCCAGCAGAATGGTACAGCAGGGTATAAGACAGCTGGGTTTAAAAGTACTTGGTGTGACGTGAGAACTTTGGGAATTGTATTTTGAATTAAATGTTTACAGTACATATAATGTACAATAATATAAAAAAACATAGGAATGTAACATTTAAACAGACATCTGATGCCTCGCAAAAAGTTCCCTTTTAATTCTGGTCTCTCTCAATGTTTTTCATCTCGGTTTTTCCTTGCCACAGTCCCACAGTCACCACTGGCTCGCTCATTAGGGATAAACGTAAAACGTACACAATTTTTTATACAACTTTATATTTCATCCCAGTAAAGCTGCATTGAGACAATGTCTATTGTTAAAAGCACAATACAAAGAAAAATGTATTGAACTGAATAGCCTTGACTTAATTCCTCAGCATTGTTGAATATACAAATCTGAGAAAGTTTTGATTCAATTTTCTTTAACAGTAGGCTTGACAGCTGTATTTTTAAGAGAAATAACCAATTTACAGGGACTTGTGCATGACAAATCATCGCCACATCATTAATATTAAATGTATTTAAAACGTGTTGACCTTTAACAAAGAAAAAGGGGGCAGGTAGTAGCTCAGTGGTTAATGCATTGGACTCTGGATCCCAGCACAACCAAGCTGCCACTGCTAAGGCCCTTGAGCAAGGCTTAACCCTTAACCCTCTCCTGCTCAGTTATAAGTCTCTCTGGATAAGGGGGTCTGCCAAATTCCATTAATGTTAATGTAAAAGCATAATCAATGACAGTGAAACTTTCTATAAGAAGTAGATGTTTGTTTAACATGCCTATTGAAGGAGTCTTCAGTGTCAGTGATCAGCAAGCGAGGAAGTAATTGCACAGTGAGAATTTGAATGTGCTTTTGCTTTAATACATAACTTTATAAAGAAGAATTAATATCAATTAATATTAATATCAAGTAACCAATCTTTTATACAACACTTCTACAAAGAAGAAATTAATATTGAGTAAATGCTCTTTTAGAACCAACATTGGATTTTTCCCAAAGTAGATTCAGCTGAAAAGGAAACATTGAAGTTTACATTGAAAAGCTCTATTTGATTCAAAGCCTATAGTAACTGTTGTAGCGGTTTGAGTGTAACAAGCAGATGAGTAGAGTGATGCAAAAAATGAAATGTCTCAGTGCTGTTATATTAATGATCAGCAATCCTGGAGCACTGCTTAGTGGACTGGAACTAACTAAGTGACATTATGTGTAAGTAAAAATGTATACAAAATACAATGTGTACTTTCAGATTCATTATACTTTGCAATCATTGAAAATTGCTGTGGTGTACGAGGAATACGAACACAAATAATTTCCTATAATGTCATGCGCCATTGTGTTTTATTGCATAATCTATTGCACGACAGTTTTTCCCCCCACTATCAATATTATTTATATTAATTGCTTAAAAGTAGAGAAATTTCATTACAGTATGAAACGCAATCGCAGGGGATTCAGCTTTCCGTGTGATTGTTGCTAAATCATTTTAATCCAGGTCCAACATCTGAAATATCTCTCTCTTGCCAGGACAAATTGTATTTATTTTTCAATAAAACAGTGACACTACAAATAGACACTGTACAACAATCCCAAAGGTGACTCTAATATTAACGGAGGACATAAGAACACAATAATTGAAGCCTTTCCCGGGTTCTGCCCACTGGAACTAAAATGTATGTTAATGTATGTTAATCTGTGATAATGACATGCAAATGAATACACGGATCTACAATATGATGGCAATTGCTATGCTGGAATTCCTGTATGTATAATACACAGCCGACTTTAATCATTATTGTGTGCTTTCTGATTCATTGTTTTGAAGCTTGAAGCGATTTCTTTAACACATTCACAATATACATTTTGACAAGAGGACACTTTTTAACACTGCAAAGAGGTTTATGGACAAGAAAAGCTTTTTTTGGAGTAACAACTGACTGTTTTGTTTTGTTTTCCCCAAAATGACAATGTAGTAAACACACCGACTTCAGAGCTGTTAAATAAGCTCTCAATTATTGATCAGAAAGTGTGAGATGGCTTTGTAGTGTTGGGCATGTGATAAATTCCAGACAAGCTAGCATTTATTTTTTCTTAATGATCTCTCTTGTTATTTTTTTTTTGTCTTGTAAACACAGTTACAAGTGCTCATTGTTTTCCAAAGAAACAAATCAGCACATATACAATATATGGATAAAAGTATTGGGACACATGATTTTTAGCACTTTGTGGTTTTTCCCCAAAATTAACCACAAAGTTAGAGGTACACATTTGTATCGGATGTCTTTGAATATGGAAGCATTAAAATTTGCATTCATTTGAACTAGGTGACCCAAACCTGTTCCAGCATAATAATACCCCTGTGCACAAAGCCAGCACTGTGAAGATTTTATGACTTACATGTTCTGGGGTGGCCTGCTATAAAGTTTTGACCTTAACCCTATTAAATTGGAACGCTGACTTCACCCCAGGCCTCCTCACCCTACATCGGTGCCTGTTTTTACTAACACTACAGTGGCTGAATGAACACAAATCTCCACAAGCACACACCAAAATCTAGTGGAACATCTTCCCAGAAGAGTAAGAGGTTATTTAAATAGTAAATGCGGAGTAAATGTTGAATGTTCAAAAAGCACCTATCAATCTTAAGATCCGGTGTCCACAAACTTTTGAATGTATAGTATATAAATATTGTATATAAATATAGTATATAAATATATCTGACTGGCCATAACTGTTAAGAAATTTTAATGATATATAGTACTATGTAAACATTTTAGGCACTTGTGATTGAAAAAGTTGAAAAGTTAATAGTTTATTTTTATCAATTAACAAAATGGAAAGTAAATAGACAGAAGAAAAATCTAACATATAAAATCAACACTTGGTGTGACCAGGTCTGCAAATCAGTATAAATTCTTCTAGGTCCACTTGCACAAAGTTTTTGAAAAAACCCGACATGTACATTGTTTCAACATTTTGGAGAACATAATATAGGCCACCTTGAATCCCTATGTCTTGTCATGTGACCCCAGACAGACCCGATGATTTTAAGGTCAGAGCTCCCTGGGGGCCAAACCATCACTTACAGGACATGTTCTTCTACATGCTGAAGATACGGTAGTTCTTAATGACACTTGCTGGATGTATGGGGTTGTTGTCCTTCTGCAGGACATTTACATTTACATTGCATAAATGACTAATTATTCTTAGGAGTAAATAGCAGTGAACATCATGAATATGGAATCTCCATATACAGATATACATATATATATATATATATATATATATATATATATATATATATATATATATATATATATATATATATATATATATATATATGTGTGTGTGTATGGAGATTCCATATTCATGATGTTCACTGCTATAATAGGTCACCATTAAAACCAGAATCAATATTTTATTCTTGATATTCACCACATTTTTTTCTTTGTCCAAACAGTCAGATTTTGATTGAGACGTACCGATTTGATCGAAGCACGTGCTTAGGTAGCAATCTGATGGATTTGATATCGTTAGAATTCACACACTTGAGGAATCCATGCAGCTCAATGCACAAACCTTGAAGGGGATGCAATAAATACTTACATTTCTTTTAAAAATCTTTTCTATTTTATTTTCCTCTCAAGCCTTTATTGATAACAGCAACTGAAATAAAATATTCTCTATTAAACTGGGGAAAAAAGTATTTTTAATAGTGTCAGATTTTGGATTCCACTGACTAAAGCGATTTCAGTTCATTTGTTAAAATTTAAACATTAAAGGCTTAAATTCTCAACTTCTTATCCTTTGACTCAGTATAAATCATTGATTCTGAAAATAGTATAAAGGATTTATAAAAGCATGAACCTCATAGGAAAGGAGTGAAGCTGTGAGTGATTCAATATCCAGAGGTGTTAAATGTTGAATGTTGTCTTAGCAAAAAAACATCATCTATTCAATTTCATTTGATTTGTATAGCGCTTTTAACAATTAACATTGTCACAACGCAAGTGTTACATAAATAATTTGATTAAAAGTATAGATTATAAATTCATAAATTAGTCTCTGTAAGTGTAATGAGCAAGCCAATGCAAGGAAAAACTTCCTGAGATATGATAAGGAAACATTTAGAGGAACCCCATTCAAAAGGGAACCTCATCTTTTATCAAATCTATTCATTTAAGACATTGTTTTGTCCAAAGTGGAACCTATTCCAAAATTTGAAGTTTAGGATGGTGCTCAAAAGTCTCTCTTGGTAGAATTGAGATTTGAGAATTGAGAATTGAGATAATGAGATTGTTTTAATGCATTATATCCAGTATGTAACCAGTTTTAGTGTGGAAATTTCCGAAAGCACGTCACACCGCAATGCTGAAAGTAATCAACCGCAAAATAGTGAAATCACACGCATTTCCAATATCCGAACGACATGAAAGTACATTTTAATGCAAATTATTGTGTGACATTGTGTGAAAAATTAAAGCCCATGTGCAATCAAGTAAATAAATAATTCACGCGCCAAAATCAGACGTGAAAACAAAAGGACGGCGAGCCGTAAAAGTCAAGTGTCTAAAACCACGTCAAATGGCCACTTCAAGTTTGTCTTTGAATGAATTCACTTGAAGACACCCGAATGTCGGAATACTTATCCTCCTTTTAGACAAAGACATGAACAAGTGATGGACGAAATTCCCAAAGAGCTCAGCCATGTGTGAATATGGACTGAACTAGTTTATGGATGTTAATGTGCTGTAACCTGTCGAATAATAATAAGAAGGAGAGTAAGAATGTCTTCTCTGTCTAGCACTCAAGGTCACTAAACTCGTACACACACACACACACACACACACACACACACACACAAAAGTAAATGCAAAGAGAAGTAGACTAAGTGACTCTGCCCAAAGCTTAGTGTAAGGCCACAGTAATTATAAGTGTTGTGTGATTTCAACTACACCGGGATCTAATTATGTTAAATGTCTCTTATATTCAGCAACTGCATCTGCATGATCATGTGAATATTAACAGTAGATGGCACTAGACCATCAGAGACCGGCGTTTTGTTCTGTTTTGTTTTATTTTATAAGTTTTATTAGTCTTGCTGAGAGAAGTGGGTTACTTCCCTCAGTGTTCATTGCCCTACAGAGATAAAACACTCCTGGGAAATACCTGTGTGTTAACTACTAAATGGCATTACGGAGAAACTGAATAGGCCACTCATGCTCCTGCTTGTGAATTGATGGCAGGGCCGTAGTTGAAATAACGTTATGTGGCAAGCATATTATTTGAAAGCTCCCTAAAAGCAAGTGAATGTCATTAAACACTGAGGTCATGATAACCCTTCCCTGGATCCCTGGCTGTGTGCAAAGGGGAGCGGCAAGGACATGTTTTGCGCACACACCACGTGAACATCACCCCAAACACACACACACACACACACACACACACACACACACACAAATAAATAAATAAATAATCAATACCCCATTTACATTGCACAAATAAAGTCGCAACTTTTTCAGCCATCATTGAAGAAATAATGAGATGGAGAAAATAGATGAGCTCCCCACATCACTATGCTTAATCTGCCATTAAACACAATTTTTCAAAACATTAATCATATATGCAGGTTTTTTTTTGCTTTTTTTTTTTTTTTTTTTTTGGGGGTCTTTTTTTCTTCTTCTCTAATAAAAAAAAGGCAAAATCAAAACACTTAGAGTCTGTGTAAGTGAATATTTGAATATGTCATAATATTTATAATGAGATATTGTGTAGTTAAGAAAAAAATAATAAATAACAATACAAGGAAGAATTTGGTATCAATTATTTATGGGATTTAATGTTTGTGAACTGCACAGGGACCAAAGGTCTTTTTTCCCTAATGTTGTTGTTGTTGTTGTTGTTCATGAAAGATGCAATGAGGGACAGTTAACACTGGTGACAAAAAATAAAAATAAAAGAATAAAATAATAAAAAATAGAAAAAAAATTAAATAAATAAATAAATAAATAAATAATAACAGCATCATCAACAGTAATTATACTACTACTACTACTACTACTACTACTACTACTACTACTACTACTAATAATAATAATAATAATAATAATAGTAACTTTATTGTGTAAGGTTATTTGATATTACATTTACTGTTATGATATTTCTTTGATGAAATGGAAATAAACATGAACAAATTTATTCAACCTAAAGCACATGACCAGAAAAGTTAAAAATTTGTACATTTAGATGTCATTTACTCAAATTTGTCAACTCCCACGCTTCTCACGCCGTATCCATTATCTTCGGTAAATAAAAATACGTTATATTTTTTTATTTTGTGAAGTCTTTCCAATTCCCTGACAACTGTCAGTCATTATTGTTTAAAATTACTTCCAGCCTTTTTCCAATTACATTTTGACCTACATGCTCTACTTATAGAAACTCCTGCCTCTCTGGATCTGAAAAAAATCATTTTACTTCACTTCATCACACTTAGTCACCCTACAAGTCTTCCCCATAATCTTGAGAGCTCTTGCTTTAATTCCAGCTCCTGTAGTGCCCTGACTCTGCCCGTGTCAGCTAGTTTCGCTCTGCGTCTCTGAAAACTCACACTCCGGGGCTCTGTCTCCTTGTAATGAAGAGCAAGTGGTGATTTGTAGGGGGCTAATGTTGCTGATCAAACTACAGATGTTAACAATGCCAAGTCAAGTCGAAAGGAGCTTCCGTCCAATTACATAAGCGAGGCTCCCGAACAGCAAGATGCCCGGCGTAACTCGTTCCGAAGGCCCAAGGATCGCAAGCGAAGCAAATGCTCGACTGTCTTTTGCGCTACTCAGCAAGTTCTCTAAGAGAATATTACTAATGAGTCCTTAAATCTGTCAAAAGTTTGCATCTGACCATCTGCTGCTCTGCCCCTCAAACGTACAAAAGGTTCAGGTGAAAATGTGCCAGAAGGGACTATGAGTGAGCAGATCCGATCCTTCAAGCAGTCACACACTGAGTCACAATGAGCTACAGTGACTTGTTTATTGCACTGAAAAACTTTTTTACAGTATCACATTTTTTGTATGACTAATGCTCCAGGCATCAATGAGAATCGAAGCAGATTTACTGTTCAAATTCTATTATACTGTGCAATCTATTATTAATCCAATCTCTTATTCAGGTCAGGAATGATTTTAATCCAGAAACATTATTGGGATTCTGAATAATTGAGGAAACCATTAAAAATAACACACCTTGAGTAAAGAATCTGATGACTTGGGGGTTTTATTTTTAACGTCCGTCCGTTCAAAAAGTTTCTCAAACCCCTTTTTCACATTTCAGTTTATTTACCTGCAGGAATAGAAATTCATCATGGCTACAAAAAAAAAAAGCCTCGGAAATCTATATTTATTCTTCAGGAGTACCAATCTTCATTTTTTTTTTACCCTTTTTTTCCTTTAACACACAGGAGAATGGAATGGCCACAAAAGCATAGACTAACGCTTTGAAACACAAATATCTGTGTTCAAGCTGTAGAGGACAGTGAAAGTGCTCCTTCAGTTAAGAGTGCGTTTTTCATGAGGAAGCCCACAAGTGTGACCACAAAAAAAGAAATATATAAAAAAAAAAACCCCCCCCCAGAAGAGGTAACGTTACGGGTTTGATTGACAGAGTCCCCAGACGGCTTGTTGCACCCTTGTCTAAGCGGATTTGGGAGGTGATACGCTCTTAGAGGGAATTTTTCCTGACGGGCTTTCACCACCATCTTTTTCTTCTTTTTCTTTCTTTTCTTTTTCTTCTTTCTAGCTCTTTCTCTCTCTATGCAAACTATTGGATTTCGTTTGAAACCTGTGCATTCTGCATATACAGATGTGGCCCTGCAGGAAGCATGCTATATAGTGTATTCCAAGTTCAAAAATCAAGCAGTTCTTTTGAGCATTGAAAAAGCAATTTGAATTAGAACACACAAGAAAGCAGCACCAGATTTTTTCAAAACAATGCCAGATTATCTTTTGAAACATGACAATGTGTCTGATCTTCTATTATGTTTCAGCATTTCATCACTTTATTTTTTTTGTTTCTAAGCTTTGCTTCAAGGTTCGTGGTTTTCAACTCCCCCCAACCCACCCGTCCACCCACACACACCCCTGCCGAGCTGTTCGAGGTACGCCACCAAGACATAGCTACTAATTTTTCCCATCCTCTAGCGCCCAAGTAACGCGATTAGACAGATCGTAATGAAAATATTCCTCAAGTAAACATTAAAAGAGAAATCATACAGGGCCCCAGCGCAATAATATTTCGATATGAGGGTAATAAAAGAATAAGTGGCGTGTCTGTCAGCGTGATTGATTTCCAAATGTGCAGGAGGTCATCTCTCATTTCAAGCTCGCCGAGATAAAGTTGTGCAGTCCGACTCGGTGGCATTAAAACTATGAATATTTCCGTAACCTGTCCAGCATCGCAGAGAAGTAGAATAATCCTTAGCAGTAGCAAATTTCTCCCGGATGGAACATAAAAGTCACACTGAGGACAGCTTTGCTATCTGGAAAAGAGATATAAAAAAAGAAAGGGAAAAAAAAATGAAACACTGTTTCATGCTCATATTCACCAGATTTAAATATCGTTGCTGTTTGAAGCTTTTACTTCATATCAGTGGTGAGGAAAGAAAGAAAGCCTGTTTCAAGCTTTCCATTTATTATTTACTCTCTTCAGTTAGATATGAAGTTAATATTTAACCAGTTATCATTCGCAGCTCTAAAAATTAAAGCGTAATCTATACGTAAAAAAATAAATGATATCCAAGATCAAATCTTACAGAGAAGTCGAAAGCTGACCAAAAACAGGATTTACACATTAATATTATTGTTACTCTCGCATATTATTTTCTTTTTATGATGCATTTTTTTATTTGTTTGCCTTCACAGAATAATTCATCTATTGCAAATATTGTACTTTTATTTGGTATTTTATGGTTTTTTTTCTGGAGGGGTTGTTTTTTTAATAGAAAAAAGTTTAAATGTGCTTTCTTTATCTATTGTTCTACTCAACATGCACAATTTTAATCAAAATTTTCACCCATATTATTATTATTATTATTATTATTATTATTATTATTATTATTATTATTATTATTATAACAGTTTTTTTCATTAATGTCCATCAGTAAAAAGTTGATAACCTCAACAATGATCTATAGTTTAAACTAAGGAACTTCACAGAATGGACATCCGATGTCACCTGGACGAGGATGGATTTCCTATTGATTCAGGCTCCTCTCAAGTTTCTTTCTCATACCATTTCAGGGAATTTTTCCTCACCAATGTCACTCACTGCCTCGCTCATTAGGGATAGACCTATAGGGACTAATATAGAATGTAAAAATAAATATTTGTGAACTGTTTATTTCTGCTTTTGGACAATATCCATTTTAAAGGTGCTATATAAATACAATGAAATTGAATTACTATTAATATTATAAGATTTCATTTACTTGAAAAGATTAATATTTCAGATGTATTATGTGTATTTAAGTTCACATCAGCCTTTTCACATAATTTTCTGTAGTTAATTTTATTTTTTACGTTTTAAATTTTTATATTGCTTTCACAATAATTAATTTATTTTCACAGGTAAACTGAAAATGTAATTGTGCAATAAAATTTTATTTCCATTGTGTAATGCAATGAAAATGTAATTTTGTTTTCACACGTGGACCATGTAATATTCTTTGAGTCGATTCGATTCAATTCAATTTAATTCAATTAGATTTTTTAATTCTGAAGCAACTTTACAGAATTACATACATTACAAATGTACCCAAATGAGGATGGGTTGCCCTTTTAAGTCTAGTTCCTCTCAAGGTTTCTTCCTCATAACATCTAAGGGAGTTTTTCCTTGCCACAGTCGCCATGGCTGCTCATCAGGGATAAAAACACACCATTCACCTTAACTGTTGATTTGTGTAAAGCTGCTTTGAGACAATGTCTGTTGTGAAAAGTGCTATAGAAATAAACTTGACTTGACTTGACAAATATAAAATTCAATGACAGAAATCAATTTCCCCCTAAGTTTGTCCCTAATGTGTGAGCCAGAGGCATCATTGGAAAGGAAAAACTTCCTGAGGTGGTTTGAGAAAGAAACCTTGAGGGGAACCAGTCCTGATCTTGTTGAAACATAATGTCCATTCATTCCAGTGTCCAGTTCCATCATTGGTGAGGTTATCAACTGTTCACTGTTGGACGCTTGAATGTAAAACTGTTCAAAAATCTTTCACCAATTTTTTAAGACATTGTTTCTTTTAAATTTCAGTTTTATTTTTCACTAAGGAGGTTTCATTTCCACATTTATTTTTAGACTTATCACTATTTTACATACAATATCCACAAGGCACCACCAGTGAATCTTTCAAATGCATTTTTATCATCTGATGTTCTTTCAGAGCTTCACTGGGTTTCCGTGTTCTCATGCTCGCATGTTCACATGCATTTTTCTCATGCTTGAAGTGCACCCTTTAACAGCTTTACTTGGTAAAACGATGCATCTGTACACATTGCTTACACTTTAGCGCTTATTTGTGTAATCAGAATGGGGAGTTTTTTCTTCTAAGGACATGCTCTAAAAATAACCTGAACTTTTACAGAGGACACCCCCCCCACACACACCCTAACGTTATACACGACTGCAAATATTTAGAGGCAGAAGCCATTTTCGAAGACTGGAGGTAGAATTGAGCCGTTGAGCTCAGCAGCAATCCTGCGCTGCCTGTCACCACGCTCAGCTTCCTCTGGGCATGAAGACATGAGCTAATGGAGGCAGAGGAAGGAAGGAAGGAAGGAAGGCGAGAGAGAGTGAGAGAGAGAGAGAGAGAGAGAGAGAGAGAAAGGAGAGCTCAGTCTCTGGAGCAAACTCTACACAGGGAGGGTGAAATAGAGGTTATAGAGGTTCGTAAATATTTAACCAGGCCACCCCTCCAACGCTGTAATTAGACAGATTACCTGTTAGCCATGGTCCTCCTGAGCAGAGATGTTTTAAAACCAATCCAACCTCCAGGCAAATGGAAAAAGAAGTTAAAAAGGATTTCACGCTGCCCGAGCAACAGCGAATCCTCAATTAATAGTAGAAAAGAGCAGAGAAGGACAAGGAAAAAAAAACAAAAACTTTCTCATCTGAAGCACTGGTTAATATTTAACTTGTTTGAGTACAAAAGGGTTCAGTTAAAAATTTAGATGCCTCGTGGCTGCCCATGCCATTCAGACCTACAAGAATGATTAGTCTTAATAGATGTGGCATGGTAAATGATTGCTGAGGAACTGTTTAGAATTTTCAGAGCGTCTTTAAATATTATTTTAAATTGGAAAAATCGGTGTGTCAGACTCCTGGGCTACAAGGTCACATTCAGTGGAAATGATGAACGTCTCAGATGGGCGCTAAAACATTTAACACAAGTTACACACGAGTGCAAGCTGAACGAGCATACAACTTCAGACATCTCGCTGAACACTAACTAATGAAGCTCACCGGATAATCACCAAGCTTGTATTTGTAGAAGAAAACCCACAAACCTCAGAGGGGTTTCACAATTTAGCACAACATCATCATCCTTTTTTTATATTGTTTTTTTTTAACTGGAAAAAAATACTTATAGTGCATTTATGACAGTGATCAGAACACTTGTGGGAATTTTATTGGTTTACACATAAGCAAGAGCATGAAATCTTATGTAATTAGAAGTGGAAGTTGGTAGATATCATAACAGTCCAAATGTGTCTACATGGCATGGAATCACATTTAACAGTAAATGATTTTAACAGAAATGATATTGATGTAGAGGATGGTGGGTTCTTTATATTATCATTTTTATTTGAAGCTTATAAAGGTGATATTTTGTCTTGAGTTTTATTATGCAATTGAATGAATGCAAGAATCTGCATTTATACACATTTAAAAAAATGTAGTGTAATCTAGGTTTTATGGATGTGTTAATAGAAGGCTTTTGTGCAAAGATTAGGGTCCTATCATTCATTTGGTTATTGCTCATTTTAGATTAAAAGAAAAATGTATTTTTGGGCTGGTGGGTAAAATGCACAGAAATGAGTATCATGGTATATTGTTCTGGATTCATTTAAACCCAGAACAAAGTTTTTCTAAGATCTAAATAAAAGTGAGAAAATCATTTTTTGTGTGCTTATGTTTAAGTAAGTTTGACATTTTATTTAATGTTTTTAATTGGTTTTCTTTAATTTATTAACATAACATAACATCAGTTATAATCTGAAAAAAAAAACACTGATGAATTTCTATTACCAGTTTTAACTTTAGGAATTAGAAAGCACTTAGTAATAAACATTGCATTTATATGTCACACTTTACAACACGGTATTAACAACAACAAAAAAATTAATTAACTTAATGAGTTGCATGAGCACGATGTTAATACCATACTATTAGCATTAATAATGGTTAGTCATTTAATACTCAGGTGGGTGTTCAGTGTACACGCTACATTATTTTTTAATGTGCTTAGTGCATCATCATGGAAGCATTAATTAATATCAAATATATGCTTGTTTGTAACCCTTATAGATATAACCAAAATGTAATACCTGGACAGTTTAAACATGAATATCTGTAATTGTAATATGAGCATCATGCAGATGAGGATGATGATAATGCTGTAGTGACTATTAACTTATGATACTGTTAAATTATAATCACTCTGAAAACTGGGAATGGAATATTTTATGTATTTAAAATAGGAAATATACAGAAGGTATATTATTTTTGATATTGATGATTCTGCATTATTTCTAGTTCCCTCTTCAAATGCGTTCATGTTAACCGCATCTTATATGAGGTCTGATTTTGCACATCTGATCTCCTTTACTGAAGCTTGTGATCAGATGACACTCTGATGGATTTGATCTGAAACAGATCATAAGGCTTTGCACAAACTTCTGGACACGGTGCCAGCTAGTGTGCGGCCCATCGTTAAAGCAAAAAAAAAAAAAAAGAGAAACAAACAAAATGTTACAAACTCTGTAATTCACATCAATATTTCAAAGATTGTCTTTTTCATGCAAGTTGCTGTCAATAATATCATTTGCAAAGAAAATTGTTGCACTTAATTAGAACAATATAAAAATGTATTCATAATGCTTTCCGACATCTGGAGTTCACTGTAGTGGATATAATCGTGGATAATTACGGATTTACTAATGCATTTAGCATATGTAGTGTGATTACAAGCTTCTTGATGCATAAGAATGTCACAGTTTATAGGAATGGCAGCTCATCAGCTCACCTGCTAGGAGATGAAGATTATTGTTCTACACTATCTATAATTTTGCCTTACAATATCATGCATATTGCAATATCTCCTGTCAGAGGCTCAGCTCACACAGAAAGCATTTTAAAATGATTTCAAGCTGTTCTAGTGGCAGTGTCATTCTTGTTCTATTGACTCTAAAACAAAGTAAATCATCGGACATTACGTACATTACTTCATATTTCTATATAATTATTTATGATGTGCTTTTTTTCCAGTGTATGCGTCACAGATTAAATAGAGGCGTGCATCTTTATATCGCGCTTCCTCGGCTATAAAGTCTTATTTATTTATTGTTTGCATTTTGATGTTTGCTTGATTTCACTATTAAATTATTATACATTTCACAATTATTCACTAATACTTAAAAAGCTGAAATTGTTCGATTTGTATGCCTCATTTGTTTTACCCCAGATCGTGTACACCAAACTTCTTCGAAGCCAAAGTTACCACAGGGTGCAAGCAATTTGCAAAACTAGAGCAATCATTGATCACTTTTGTATTTGCATATCAAATTTGCATGTTTTCTTGTCATCTGCAAGCGGCTTTGCCGGGAAAGTATTATCAAGAGCCTGGCTATATTTGCAAGCGAGGGCTATAGCACCGGGTTTTCTGTGCTATTTAAAGTCCGATCTGACAGCGAGTCAGAAAGTTTCACCGTCCTTGATACTTAGATGCCTTCAAGGACTTGCCTTACATTACGCATCAAGGCCTTTGGGACTATGTTTTTGTAGTGTACACTCTATGAACTTGCTCCCCCAGTGTTTTTAATTAACGGTGATCACCATTATGCCTGCATACAAATACGGTTTTCGAATGCTACTAAGAAGCGCAAGTGAGCAGTTGCCATATGGCGCTGTCTGACATGAGGAAAATGGGCCACTAGTCCTGTCTGTTCTCTGTCACTGAGCACGATAAGGTGCTCACACATTTTTCCATATCTAATGGAGATGCTCCTTACTCCATCATTTCTTAATCAGTTGTTTCTTAACATGAAAATTATTAGGTTAGTTAAGACATTTATGCATTTTTATAAACTGTTTATAATATTGTGTGTCTACATTTGTTTTGGGTGAATGTCGAGTGCCAAAATATTGTAGGCTAAAGCAGGGGGTCTCGAACATTTTACAGCACCCTTTTAACTGAAAAATGCTTATTCATGCGATTATCTAATCACATCATCAGCACGGTGCATAAATCCAGCAGAAACCAAGTCAAGAGCCAGAGTTAATGTTCGTATCAAAGACCAGAATGAACTCTGAAACCATGGGTAAAAGTTGTAGTGAGGCTGGTGTGAATATTTCAGAAACGTAGTGGAAATTCTCTGGGGATTCTTTTTCCTTCATAGCATTTTGTGTAAACTTATCCCAAGAGCAAAAAACATTGTATGGCTGTTATGTGGGTTGAAACACCTTGTTCATGTGAGAGGTCAGAGGAGATAAATTGGTTTGAACTGACAGGAAGGGACAGTAATCCAAAAAACAACTCTGTAAAACCATGGTAAGCAAGAAAGCATTTCAGAAGACTAAATCTTGAGGTCGATGGGCGACAATATCAAGACGTCCACATCTGTCAAAGGACATAAAGATTTTGAGCAGTTGATGCAGGAACATTATTTATTTATTTATTTGTTTGTTTGTTTGTTTGTTTGTTTGTTTATATTTAGATTTTTTCCATTCTTTTGTATTTGCTGAATTGTAGCATTGTTGTTGTTTAATTGCATCATGAAACAATTTATATAAGTGTTTACGTGTAATCGAGCATATTTAAATACAGCATTATGTTTATTATTGTCAATGTGGATAATAATATTTGACCAATTTATTGAAACCATTGAGATCTTTTTCTCTATTCCTAAACCTTCCACTCACAGAACTTTTCTTTTTTTTTTTTTCTTCATTTAAATTGCCAAGCTATTGAGGTTTGGGATTAAACCCATTTACTTGAAGGTACCAGTCAAAAGAGATGAATAATTGTAGCAATTCAATAATATAAAAGGTTAGATGATGTTTGAATTTCGTTTCCAGCACTGTAACAGTTTTTATTTAATAGCTGCTGCACCGAATGGACTTCTGGCACTCATGGCTCTATAGTGGAAAATCCTAAATACATATAAACTAGACCTAAATTCTATTTTAATCATTTTATTCTATTTTCTGTTACTGATAGTCAAAAAAAAAGCTTTTCACTGCATGTTGTGCTGTGTTTGGCTTCATCAGTTGTGATCAATAACATTTTCATTCGAAAAAATTATGAAACTACATTTGTAAAGAATTGTTACTTTTTCTTAAGACAGTTTTTTAAATGTTTACTCTTTTTTTTTATTTAACTTTTTTTTTTTTGAGCTCCAGCTGTGGAACAGGTGAAACACCTACAGCTTTATTACACACATAGTGTACATACACCCTACAGTAAAGGCTTCCTGCAAACCGGATTAACTGAATCTGGACTGAACAAGAGAAAGACTGGACAGTATAAATCAGCATCGCACTGATGACCAAGCTTTGGTAGTGCACTAAAATGAGGCTGCCTTGGTCCATGGCTTTGAATTATTAATTTTGCTTCACAGTAGGAATGTTTGTTAAACAGTGGGGTCTTCAGCAGTTCACTTCTTCTGCACCACTGCTGCTGCACCCTAGGGAGGCAAAGAGTGTACCCTTTAGTAAGCCCATAAGATGGGCCTGTCTGGTTCAGAACACACTGGTTACAAATTGAAAAGCTCAACTAGAGAGAGAGAGAGAGAGAGAGAGAGAGAGAGAGAGCGAGAAAGAGAATTGGAGAAGCACCTCTTTTTGAAATATAGTGGGTTTTTTTTTTTTTTTTTTATATTTTAACATACATTGGATATCTAAACTAAAACAATGAATTTATGAATATATTTAACAAAAAAGAGAATATATTTTGGGAATATTTGTTCTAATATTTAAAAACTTATGTTTTTTTCTATATATTTCCTTCTTAAAAAATTCCAACCAGTAATTATAAAAAAATGAAAATAAATAAATAAATAAATAAGCAAGCAAACAAACATATACACAAATAAACACATAATTGTAGTATTTGTTTGTTTTCATTTTAGTGGCCCGCGGTTTTGTAACCTCAAATGCTACTTTTATTCATTGATGCCTTTCGCAGCATTGTCCATTTCTCCGATTATAATATTTGAAATCCAAATTTATTGCCTCATACAATTCGAATCCAAAATTTCACATATGCCAAGAGAAAGAATTTGGAAATAATTTTTTTGTGTCATACTGCTGTCCTGTGGTTGTCTGGCTTTTTTTTTTTAAACCTAAATATATATTTTTTGACTGAAACAGGTAAAAAAAAAAAATTAAAATGAGTCAACATTTCAGTCCTGTTTCTTATTTCTTTGGGTCTTTCTACATCTCAGTGTGCCTTCTTTAATCATGCATCGAGGAATAAAAATCTAGCAGGGTAGACACGGCTTGGCGTCTCCCCACTGGAGGCGTGTGACAGTGACTTTGATCTCACGGCGAACGCCGGGCCGAGGCTGCAGGAGAAAATTATCAACGAGGGCAAGGGGGAAAAGAAAACATTGCCCCAGCCAATTATCAAGAGTTATGTTTTATTCAGGACCCGAGCCGGGGTGCCCATGAATCTCCTGTAGGTTTTGTGGTTGAAGAAAAAGAAAAGAAATAGAAAGAAGAAATAAAAAAATTGGTCGCTTTTATACCACTGAGCGATTTCATTTGTATTGAGGTTTCATCAATTGGAGGTTTCTCTGTTTTCTGCATAAGAATCGGCTTTTCTTTGATATTATGAGCTTTATATAATGATAGTTCAGGAAGGGGGGTAATTTTTTTCAGTGATTAGATTGATGATTTTCTCCTCATAGGTTAACTGAATAGTAGAATGACAGCTTATTTTGGTGCACAAATATCCTAAATCAGTCAACGTCAACAGAATACACCAATCCCACTAGTATTTTGCATGGTGAATTGAGTAACAACTGGTTGAACAGACAATCCCAACACATCAGGCAAAGCTGGCTCAGTCACTGGGCCTGAAATAAAAACCCCGGCTTTAAAGAAACGAAAAGAAAAGAAAATAGCTGACTCCGGAAACCTGACTGGATAAACCATTGGAGTGGGTAAATCCAGAATATTTCTGTTTTGTACGTATGTATGTGTGTGTGTGTGTGTGTGTGTGTGTGTGTGTGTGTGTGTGTGTGTGTGTGTGTGTAAAACATCTCAAGCCGAGACGTCCCAAACGTATCTAACATCTTATGCATGCCACCACCATAACACTGCTCATCAGTTAACACGGACGATTATATTCCTCTGAATGCAGCTAAGCAGCTTTCTTATGTGCTCAGCTAGCTGTGTAACCTGATTGTGATAATGAGAACATATTTCAACGGCAGGGAGTTCACTGCAACCGAACACGTTTGTTTTTTTTTCCTCGTGAGAAAGGCCGGCTGTCAATCGAAAGCAGCTTCATGGCAACATGTCTTCCGGGTGGTGAAGACGGAAGCACGAGTTTAAAGTTTTTCTCTGTGTCTCTTGAGAGGTTTATTATTGCAGTCTAGAGAATCGAACACGCAAGCTGCATTCTTACAGCTGCCACGCCTTTCAGATGCGAGGCAGAGCAGCAGGCGCGTGAATCTTCTGTTGCAGACACATGTACGTATATTCCTATCCGCATAGTAGTTTTATTAGGTGAAGGAATGCGGATGAATTTAACATAGTGTTAGTAGAATACTGCTGGCATTATTATATTATACATTTATGAACCCACCACATGTTTTTTTTTTATTAATTGCCTAATAAATATT